>NW_025536991.1:0-44353 GCF_020615455.1 Coregonus clupeaformis
TGTCATGAGCCCTCTCACTCCACCGGTTACCACCTTAATTTGTTTCCACTATCTTCCACTCTGCTCACTCCCTCTCTCTACTCTCTCAGCTAACTAGCTCCACCTGTCCCTGCTCTGCTCGGCTCTAATTACTCTGCCAGCTGCGGCTGTATTACCCACTAACCTCTCCCAGTCAAAGGCCCTGCTCTTTCAGCTCCTCCGGTGTCAGATCGTCTGCAAAGCTCACACCCGGAACCTGTTTGCTCGCGCTTCTGGCTCACCCTGGTTTTGCTGACCCCGACCTGCCTGTTTTTTGGATACTCTTCTGCCTCAGGAGATCCAGACCTGCTTCTGCCATTACGACTCCCCACTACTCTTCAATCCGGTAACTCTGACCAGCCTTCGCCTGCACTACGTATTTTGGATTTCCCTTGAACTGTACATGCTGCCTGGTTTCATTCCGCCCTGTTGTGTCTGTGTCTCCCCCAGGACTTCTGGACCACCCACCACCGGCTTCATAGGACGCACGCTGCCACTGGGGGAACAGACCCAGCGCATTGGACGGGATCCTGTTACCCCTGGAGCCTTCATTCACTCCCTACTTCCCTTTCCCTAAGTTAATAAACTTTCCTGGTGTGACGCTAATTGTGGTCCTCTGGTCGTCTGTCTGAATCGTGACAGTACGATCTGACCACCTTATGGACTCAGCGCACACTTTCCCCGACATGGAAACCGATGAGCATGAGCAGCAGTTCCAGCAGCAGCAACAACAATTCGCCATGATCATTCCAACTCCTCACCAACCTTACCCAGCCAGTCTGCCCACCAGCCCAGCCCCCCGAAGTTAACCTGCCCCGGTCATTGCAGACGCTGCTCCGAACCCGAAGATTGGAGAAACCCCGAGCGGTTCAACGGGGCGATTCAACCCAGGTCCGGCCATTCCTGACTAGCTGCCGACTTCAGTTCTCCTTGCAGCCAAGGACCTTCCGCCACGGAGGGGCTAAAGTTGAGTATGCCACCACCTGACGGGCGAGCTCGACTCTGGGGAACAGCAGAGTTCGAACGTCAAACCCCCGCATGTGCAACCTTCACCTGTTTGCTGAGGAGATGCTGAAGGTGTTTGACTGGATTCACCCACCGCGAGAGGCGTCTCGTGAACTGTTCAGTATTCGACAAGGCAGACGTGACAGTCGCAGACCATTCCATCGACTTCCGAACCCTGGCTAGACGAAGTTCTTGGAACACACCATCGTTGATGGACGTTCTTCCATGGTTTGGCTGACTATATCAAGGACTTGAGGTTGGTCCCACGTGAACTGCTTCCACTCTTGATGAAGCTAGCACTGACTGTCAGGATCGGCAGAAGGATACAGACCCGTCGTCGTGAGAGGGGGCGCCAGGTCCACACTACCGGCATTCGGAGAGATCCGACTGGGCTCCTGTCATCTACTGCCACTCACCCAGGTCAGCTTGATCAGTCTGAGCCTATGGAGATTGGGCGAGCCTCCCTCACTCCTGCAGAGCGTCAGCGCCGCTTCACCTCAAACCTCTGCCTCTATTGTGGAGGTGATGGACATCGTGTGGTAACCTGCCCTTTAAAGGGGCCGGCTCACGGCGAGGGGGGAGTCCAAGTTGAGTTCAATGACCATCCAGTCTCGACCGAAAACCCTGCTGCAAGTTCACCTCCGCCTCTGACTCAACTCACACCCTGGTGCTCTGGTGGATTCTGGGCCTGAGCCAACAAATGGACATCAAGCTGGCACGCCAACTGGGACTGGAGAACCTCCGCTTGACACCTCCTATTCCTGCCCGGGCACTGGAGGACACTTACTCGATCGGTCACTCATGTCACGGCCCCGGCCTCGATGGGTCTGTCCGAAACCATCAAGAAACTATCCAGTTTCACCTGCTCCCCTCTCCAGGCCAACCCCTCATCCTGGGTTACCCATGGCTCCGCCCGGCACAACCCCTCAGCTCGACTGGGTGACCGGGGGATCAGGAGTGGGGAGAGGACTGCCACCGAACCTGCCTGCTTGTGCCGCACTTCCCCCTCGGCCAGTACCTACTAACTCCGCTCCTGACCCTCTCCAATGTCCCAGAATGCTACCATGGTCTCAGAGAGGTGTGACAAAGCAAGAGCCACATCTCTGCCCCCTCACCGACCGTACGATGTGCCATCGACCTCCTCCTGGAAACAGCTCCTCCAAGGGGTCATTTATTCGTTGTCTGCTCCTGAAAGAAAGTCCATGGAGGACTACATCAATGGCTCTCTGTCCGCAGGATTAATCCGTTCATCTTCATCTCCTGCTGGTGCTGGCTTTTCTTTGTGGGGAAGAAGGACGGATCTCTTCGCCCCTGCATCGACTACAGGGGGACTCAACGACATCACAGTGAAAACCGTTACCCTCTGCCTCTGCTCACCTCTGCTTTTGAGTTGCTCCAGGGAGCCACTGTTTTTACCAAGTTGGATCTTCAGAAACGCTTACCACCCAGTGCGGATCCGGGAGGGAGAGATGAATGGAAAACCGCATTCAATACACCAACAGGCCACTACGAGTATCTGGTTGCCGCCTTTTGGCCTCACCAAGCTCCTGCTGTGTTCCAGGCCCCTAGTGAATGATGTACTGCGGGACATGTAACAAGTTTGTCTTCGTTTACCTGGATGACATCTTAATTTAGCCCCCTCCAGAAACTGTCTGAACACACCCGCCATGTCCAGTAAGTCCTTCATCGTCTTCTGAGAATTTCTACGCCCAAGGCAGAGAAATGTGAGTTTCACGCCGAGACAGTGGAATTTCTGGGGTACATAGTGGCAGAAGGAAGTATCCAAATGGATCCTGTCAAAGTATCAGCAGTCACTTCATGGCAGTTCCGGAGAACAGAAAGAAGCTGCAACAGTTTCTGGGGTTTGCTAACTTCTATAGGAAGTTTATCCGGAACTACAGTACCGTTGCTGCCCCTCTCACTGCTCTAACTAGACAAGCAACCCTTCACCTGGACCCCAGCAGCCACAAAGCCCAGTACCCTCAAGGTGAGGTTCACTCCGCTCCCATCCTCCAGATGCCTGATGTGGACCGGCATTCATTGTGGAGGTGGACGTCTGGATGGGGAGTTGGATGCTGTGATTTCTCAGTGGGCTGGCGGAGGATAGGAAGCTCCATCCCTGCTGCCCTTTTCTCACGCGGTTGTCCCCCTCTGAGTGCAATACACATAGGGAACCGTGAGCTGCTGGCTGTGAAGCTTGCCTTGGAGGAGTAGGCGTCACTGGCTGGGGGTCACCATTCCATTTCTGCTTGGACCGATCATAAGAACTTGGAGTACATCCGCACGGCCAAACGTGGTTGAACTCCAGGCAGTCCCGCTGGGCCTGTTCTTCACCAGGTTTAATTTCACTCTGTCTTACCGGCCTGGATCACGCAACAAGCCAGACGCCTCTCCCGTCAATTCAGAAGGATGACACCCCTCCAAGGACCCTGTCGATTCTGCCAAGTCCCGCATCGTTGCAGCTCGACCTGGGCTGTTGAGGAACAGGTGCTGGAGGTCTCCGGGAACCAGCCAGGTCCCAGCACTTGCCCAGCTGACCGCCTTTTTGCTCCCCGAAGACCTGAGGTCCCAGGTCATTCAGTGGGGACATGACTCCCGCCCTAGCTTGTCACCCTGGCTCCACCCGCACTTACAACCTGCTCGCCCAGAGGTTCTGGTGGCCCTCTCTGAGGAAGGATGTACGGGAATTCGTCCAAGCCTGCCCCATCTGCAACCAACACAAGTCGTCCTGCCAGCCCCCAGACGGATTGCTGCAGCCCCTGCCTGTGCCCAGACGTCCCTGGTCTCACATCGCCCGACTTTGTCACGGGCTGTCCCTTCAAGTGGCATGACGCGTCATTCTCACCATCGCTGACCGTTTCAGCAAGATGGCACACTTCATTCCCTCCCCAAGCTCCCAACCGCCAAGGAGACCGCCAGGTGGTCCTGGAACCGCTTCCGGATCCACGGATTGCCAGGGGATGTTGTTTCTGACCGTGGTCCACAATTCTCCTCCGCTTTTTGGAAGGAGTTCTGTCACCTGCTGGGAGCACAGTCAGTCTGACCTCGATTCCATCCCCAATCAATGGGCAGTCAGAGCGGGCTAATCAGGAGCCGAGAAGGCACGCGATGCATGACTTCACGCAACCCCCACTCCTGGTCGCAGCAATTGACATGGGTGGAGTACGACACAATTCTCTGACCTGCTCTGCCATCGTATGTCCCCCTTTCCAATGTGTTTATGGATACCAGCCTCCTCTATTTGCCAGCCAGGAGGAGGAGGTTACTTGCCCATCTGCACTTGCTTTTGCCCGTCGATGTCGCCGCACCTGGTCACAAGCCCGAGCCACACTCTCAGGTCCGTTGCCAGCTACCTACCGGGGCCAACCGTGGAGAATTCCTGCTCCCACCTACCATGTTGGTCAAAGGGTGTTGGTTGTCATCGAAGAACCTGCCACTCAGGGTGGAGTCGCAGAAGCTGGCACCTGTTCATTGGGCCATTCCCTATCATAAGAGTGATTAGCCCAACTGCTGTCCGGCTCCAACTGCCTAATTCCCTGAGGGTGCACCCCACTTTCCATGTGTCTAAGATTAAGCCCATCCATGAGAGTCCGCTGGTCCCTGCTGCGCCTGGTCCTCCCCCTCCACGGCTCGCCGATGGTGGTCTGGCTTTACACCCGTCCGCCGCCTGCTTCGGTCCAGACGGAGGGGTAGGGGTCTCCAGTACCTCATTGACTGGGAGGGCTATGGACCTGAGGAAAGGACCTGGGTGCCAGAGTCGGATTGTGGATAGGACTCTCATCACCGCTTTCCACCAACGGCATCCTGATCAACCTGCAATCCGGAGGGGCCGCCCCAGAGGGGTCCCTAACCGTCGGCCCGCTCGGCTTCCTGTCCTGTGCCTGATCCTGTCTCGGGACCTGTCCCATCTCCCCGACCACTGGCCCTCCGGCTTCCTCCGAGGATGAGGACGTTCACTCGGACCGCTCGGAGGAGTTCTAGCCCTCCTCCGGCTCCCTCCTCCCGCCCGGCGTGGTAGTTGCTCTTGGGACTTCTGGGGCAAGCCCCTTGGGGGGTTCTGTCATGAGCCCTCTCACTCCACCGGGTTACCACCTTAATTTGTTTCACTATCTTCCACTCTGCTCCCTCCCCTCTCTCTACTCAGCCAACTAGCTCCACCTGTCCCTGCTCTGCCTCGGCTCTAATTACTCTGCCAGCTGCGCTGCATACCCACTAACCTCTCCCAGTATTTAAGGCCCTGTCTTTCAGCTCTCCGGTGTCAGATCGTCTGCAAAAGCTCACACCCGGAACCTGTTTGCTCGCGTTCTGGCTCACCCTGGTTTTGTGACCCCGGACCTGCCTGTTTTTTGGATACTCTTCTGCCTCAGGAGATCCAGACCTGCTTCTGCCATTACGACTCCTGACTACTCTTCAATCCCGGTAACTCTGACCAGCTTCTGCCTTGCTACTACGTATTTTGGATTTCCCTTGAACTGTACTGCTGCCTGGTTTCATTCCGCCCTGTTGTGTCTGTGTCTCCCCCCAGGACTTCTGGACCACCCACCACCGGCTTCATAGGACGCATACGCTGCCACTGGGGGGGCACAGACCCAGCGCATTGGACGGGATCCCTGTTACCCTGGAGCCTTCTATTCACTCCCTACTTCCCCTTTTCCCTTAAGTTTAATAAACTTTCTGTGACGCAATTGTGGTCCTCTGGTCGTCTGTCTGAATCGTGACAGTTAAATGACCAAGGCATTTCATATTTTCCAGATAAAACTTGTATCTATCAGTGCACATACCCACTTTTTTCCCCTGACTAACAATGTATTACTCTAAATATCCATAATCTCATATGATGACAATGAAATTCATAGTCTACCATTGGGAAAAAAAAGACTAGACCTACTGAAGTGACAAAGGGTTCAACATGAAATTACACAAATGCATCCGCACTTGACTCTACAATGTACTGAGCAATTTCTTGTCAAATAAGTCCTTTCAGAAGATGAATGATCATGCCCTGTTCTCCTGTTAAAGCTTCAGCCAATGGTGGCCGGGCTAATGCATCAGCACTCACCAATCCAGTTGCTGTTGCTAGGGCTAGAAAAGGCATCCCTCGCTCTCAGCACCAGCCTTCCTCGTTGTAGGGCTACTGTACCAGACAGATACATCTCTCCTAACCCCGTCTCGCTGGAGATAACAGCTGGGTGGCATTCAGGATGCAAGTGTGCTGCTGTCTCTTTAGGTCTGGCTGTCGTAGGAGCTGAAATGTTTTTCTGTTGAAACAGAAATATACAGTTGAAACAAATAATCTATTGGCCTAATTCTAGGTACTCAGAGACAGACAGGCTTCCCTCCATCCATGTGGTACTCAGAGACAGACAGGCTTCCCTCCATCCATGTGGTACTCAGAGACAGAGAGGCTTCCTCCATCCATGTGGTACTCAGAGACAGAGAGACAGGCCTCCTCCATCCAGGTGTTACTCAGAGACAGAGAGACAGGCCTCCCTCCATCCAGGTGTTACTCAGAGACACAGGTCCATAGATGAGCTAGGAGGGTCTCTCTGTCATTTAAAAGTAATATCCTACCCACAACACAACACATGGCCTGTGCATTTGTCTGATTGATTTACCATTGATTTACAACCCTCCAATATAATGGAAGACTATCTAAAAGGGTTCCTTAACCAGATGATGTGATTGGTTGATGCCCAAAACGAACTGATGTGATTGGTTGATGCCCACAAACAGCTGTAGTGATTGGTTGATGCCCACAATGAGCTGAATTGATTGGTTGATGATGCCCATAACAACCTGCAGTGATTGGTTGATGCAGCTGTCATTCAGTCTGTGTTCAGGCTGTTCCTTCCCAGGAGCTCCCTCCCTTCTCAGCCTCCTACCCTTCACAGCAGACCTGACCTGCCCCTTCACAGCAGACCTGACCTGCCCCTTCACAGCAGGACTGACCTGCCCCCTTCACAGCAGGACTGACCTGCCCCCCTTCACAGCAGGGACTGACCTGCCCCTTCACAGCAGGACGACCTGCCCCTTCACAGCAGACCTGACCTGCCCTCTTCACAGCCGACCTGACCTGCCCTCTTCACACATTCTTCTCTCCTGATCAAATGGAGGAGGGGTGAGTGATGGGTAGAGATGAGGACATGCATGTTACCGTCTGACACACACAATTGATGGGATTGCATTTTGAACAGTGATACACCCCTCCCAGCAGAAAAAGACCACATATATCATCATGTCATAGACCAATAGACACTAAGAGGAGTCTTGGTTTGTTAAGGAAGGTGACTCCTGTCCTCTTGTTTAGGAAGGTGCCTCTTGTCCTCTTGTTTAGGAAGGTGACTCCTGTCCTCTTGTTTAGGAAGGTGACTCCTGTCCTCTTGTTTAGGAAGGTGACTCCTGTCCTCTTGTTTAGGAAGGTGACTCCTGTCCTCTTGTTTAGGAAGGTGACACTTGTCCTCTTGTTTAGGAAGGGGACTATTGTCCTCTTGTTTAGGAAGGTGACTCCTGTCCTCTTGTTAAGGAAGGGGACTCCTGTCCTCTTGTTTAGGAAGGTGACACTTGTCCTCTTGTTTAGGAAGGTGATCCTGTCCTCTTGTTTAGGAAGGTGACTCATGTCCTCTTGTTTAGGAAGGTGACTCATGTCCTCTTGTTTAGGAAGGTGACTCCTGTCCTCTTGTTTAGGAAGGTGACACCTGTCCTCTTGTTTAGGAAGGTGACTCCTGTCCTCTTGTTTAGGAAAGGGACTCGTATCCTCTTGTGTTGCAACCTGACTGGTTCTGTGACTGTGTTCTCAGACAGCTCTGCTGGAGTGGGTCCATCTGATCTTGGGAGAGTGTTCACTTTGGGCACATAGTACTGCTGATGGTGCATTCTCTCTCAGAGGCATCCTGAAATCAATGTACACAGGGTGATGTTGTCCAATGTGGTGAGTGACATCAAGGAGGAACGTATTTGTTTACTGAGTTTGAAAGGGACATCATCTGTGGACGCTGGTTGACTTAAACTTTCCTCTACCTGACAGGTACTGTATATGTCACAGACAGTGAACAGGTATATGTCACAGATAGTGAACAGGTATATGTCACAGATAGTGAACAGGTATATGTTATAGATAGTGAACAGGTATATGTCACAGATAGTGAACAGGTATATGTTATAGATAGTGAACAGGTATATGTTATAGATAGTGAACAGGTATATGTTATAGATAGTGAACAGGTATATGTTATAGATAGTGAACAGGTATATGTTATAGATAGTGAACAGGTATATGTTATAGATAGTGAACAGGTATATGTTATAGATAGTGAACAGGTATATGTCACAGACAGTGAACAGGTATATGTTATAGATAGTGAACAGGTATATGTTATAGATAGTGAACAGGTATATGTTATAGATAGTGAACAGGTATATGTCACAGATAGTGAACAGGTATATGTTATAGATAGTGAACAGGTATATGTTATAGATAGTGAACAGGTATATGTCACAGATAGTGAACAGGTATATGTTATAGATAGTGAACAGGTATATGTTATAGATAGTGAACAGGTATATGTTATAGATAGTGAACAGGTATATGTCACAGATAGTGAACAGGTATATGTTATAGATAGTGAACAGGTATATGTTATAGATAGTGAACAGGTATATGTCACAGATAGTGAACAGGTATATGTTATAGATAGTGAACAGGTATATGTTATAGATAGTGAACAGGTATATGTTATAGATAGTGAACAGGTATATGTTATAGATAGTGAACAGGTATATGTTATAGATAGTGAACAGGTATATGTTATAGATAGTGAACAGGTATATGTTACAGACAGTGAACAGGTATATGTTACAGATAGTGAACAGGTATATGTTACAGATAGTGAACAGGTATATGTTACATACAGTGAACAGGTATATGTTACAGATAGTGAACAGGTATATGTTACAGATAGTGAACAGGTATATGTTACAGACAGTGAACAGGTACATGCTAAAAAATCCATCCAAAGAGTCCATCTTTAACTGGTACTGTATGTAGATACAGAGGTAGTGCATCTGAGAGCGGTGGGGACAGCATCTGAGAGCGGTGGGGAGAGCATCTGAGAGCGGTGGGGACAGCATCTGAGAGCGGTGGGGACAGCATCTGAGAGCGGTGGGGACAGCATCTGAGAGCGGTGGGGACAGCATCTGAGAGTGGTGGGGACAGCATCTGAGAGCGGTGGGGAGAGCATCAGTCTTTTCCACCCTGCATTTATAAATGTCTCCAGATCACATTAAGGGAGCGGCTGCCTTTAGAGAGCTGTCCTACTTAGACCTGTCAGCCTGGGACAGGATAGAGGGATGAGAGGGAGGCTAGAGGGATGAGGGGGGAGGATAGAGGGATGAGAGGGGAGGATAGAGGGATGAGGGGGAGGATAGAGGGAGGATAGAAGGAAGAGGATAGACGGATGAGGGGGGAGGATAGAGGATGAGAGGGGAGGATAGAGGGATGAGAGGGGAGGATAGAGGGATGAGGGGGAGGTTAGAGGGGGAGGATAGAGGGATGAGGGGGGGTAGAGGGATGAGGGGGAGGATAGAGGGATGAGGGGGAGGATAGAGGGGGGAGGATAGAGGGATGATGGGGAGGATAGAGGGATGAGGGGGGAGGATAGAGGGATGAGGGGGAGGATAGAGGAATGAGGGGGAGGTAGAGGGGGAGGATAGGAGGGATGAGAGGGGAGGATAGACGGATGAGGGGGAGGATAGAGGGATGAGGGGGGAGGATAGAGGGATGAGGGGGGGGTAGAGGGATGAGGGGGAGGATAGAGGGATGAGGGGGAGGATAGAGGGGGGAGGATAGAGGGATGATGGGGAGGATAGAGGGATGAGGGGGAGGATAGAGGGATGAGGGGGAGGATAGGAGGAATGAGGGGGAGGGTAGAGGGGGAGGATAGAGGGATGAGAGGGGAGGATAGAGGGAGGATAGAAGGAAGAGGATAGACGGATGAGGGGGGAGGATAGAGGGATGAGAGGGGAGGATAGAGGGATGAGAGGGGAGGATAGAGGGATGAGGGGGAGGTTAGAGGGGGGAGGATAGAGGGATGATGGGGAGGATAGAGGGATGAGGGGAGGATAGAGGGATGAGGGGGAGGATAGAGGGATGAGGGGGGTAGAGGGATGAGGGGGAGGATAGAGGGATGAGGGGGGAGGATAGAGGGGGAGGATAGAGGGATGATGGGGAGGATAGAGGGATGAGGGGGAGGATAGAGGGATGAGGGGGAGGATAGAGGGATGAGGGGGAGGATAGAGGGATGAGGGGGAGGATAGAGGGGGGAGGATAGAGGGATGAGGGGGAGGATAGAGGGATGAGAGGGGAGGATAGAGGGATGAGGGGGAGGATATAGGGATGAGGGGGGAGGATAGAGGGATGAGGGGGATGAGAGGGGAGGATAGAGGGATGAGGGGGGAGGATAGAGGGATGAGGGGGGAGGATAGAGGGATGAGGGGGGAGGTTAGAGGGATGAGGGATGAGGGGAGGATAGATGGATGAGGGGGAGGATAGAGGGATGAGGGGGGAGGATAGAGGGATGAGGGGGAGGATAGAGGGATGAGGGGGGAGGATAGAGGGATGAGGGGTAAGGATAGAGGGATGAGGAGGAGGATAGAGGGATGAGAGGGGAGGATAGAGTGATGAGGGGGAGGATAGAGGGATGAGGGGGAGGATAGAGGGTTGAGGGGGAGGATAGAGGGATGAGGGGGCGGATAGAGGGATGAAGGGGGAAGATAGAGGGATGAGGGAAGGATAGAGGGAGATAGAGGGATGAGGGAGGATAGAGGGATGAGGGTGGAGGATAGAGGGATGAGACGGGCGGATAGAGGGATGAGGGGGAGGATAGAGGGATGAGGGGGAGGATAGAGGGATGAGGGGGGAGGATAGAGGGATGATGTCTCGCTTCCGCATTGTCTCCGTGCTGCTCTGCTGTTTGTTGCTACTTGGCTACCTAACAAACTATTCACGTTTTACTTTTAATAAACGTTTAATCAATCTCTGTGTTCAACAAATTTACCAACTTTTTAGTTTTGTCCTCACTCATCTTTTTCGTTAAACTTTTTCACCCCCGGACGTTTATCCCGAGACAGAAGAGTCAGAAGAGTCTTTTCCTGTGCGTTTTAGCTGCCAACTTTACGTTATTTTCCTTTTTCCATCGCAACTTTTTTCCCTTATTCAACTTTTTCACTCCCGGACGCTTTATCTGGACATGGTTCATCAACATCTTCAACAGCCGAAGCTAAGTAGCAACATTAACATGATGTCTTCTAATTGCAGTCGCTGTACTCATAATATACAGGAGAATTCTCGCCTTACGGCGAGAATAGCTGTGCTACAAGCCCAGCTTCAGACGCAATCGTTAGGCAAGGGTAATATCAGTGTAGGAAAGGAAGAAACAGCGTCTGTGCCACCAGTAAGTACAGACAGTAATGTTAGTATAAATCCCCCCGCACAGTCCCCGCAGCCGGACAACTTTCTCATGGCTTCTGGAGGGAAATACTGTTGGAATGCTCAACCGGTGTCGCTCATTCAGCCGACAGAAACCTTCAACCGGTTTTCCCCATTATGTAGCGAGTCGGAGTCTGAGTCTGGAGTCTTCTCTAGTCTCTACTCCTCCCGTTACGGGGTCTGAGACTCGAAGGCTCCCACCATTAGCTCTGACAAATTGAAAACCCTAGTCATCGTGCGACTCCATTACCCGCAGTATTAGACTTAAAACGAATCACCCAGCGATCATACACTGTTTACCAGGGGGCAGGGCTACCGACGTTAAGGCTAATCTAAAGATGGTGCTGGCTAAAGCTAAAACTGGCGAGTGTAGAGAGTATAGAGATATTGTTATCCACGTCGGCACCAACGATGTTAGGATGAAACAGTCAGAGGTCACCAAGTGCAACATAGCTTCAGCGTGTAAATCAGCTAGAAAGATGTGTCGGCATCGAGTAATTGTCTCTGGCCCCCTCCCAGTTAGGGGAAGTGATGAGCTCTACAGCAGAGTCTCAGCACTCAATCGCTGGTTGAAAACTGTTTTCTGCCCTCCCAAAAGATAACATTTGTGGATAATTGGCCCTCTTTCTGGGACTCACCCACAAACAGGATCAAGCCTGACCTGCTGAGGAGTGACGGACTCCATCCTAACTGGAGGGGTGCTCTCCTCTTATCTACCAACATAGATAGGGCTCTAACTCCTCTAGCCCCACAGTGAAATAGGGTGCAGGCCAGGCAGCAGGCTGTTAGCCAACCTGCCAGCTTAGTGGAGTCTGCCAATAGCATAGTCAGTGTAGTCAGCTCAGCCATACCCATTGAGACTGTGTCTGTGCCTCGACCTAGGTTGGGCAAAACTAAACATGGTGGTGTTCACCCTAGCAATCTTATTAGGATAAAGACCTCCTCCATTCCTGCCATTATTGAAAGAGATCGTGATACCTCACATCTCAAAATAGGGTTACTTAATGTTAGATCCCTCACTTCAAAGGCAGTCATAGTCAATGAACTCATCACTGATCATAATCTTGATGTGATTGGCCTGACTGAAACATGGCTTAAGCCTGATGAATTTGCTGTGTTAAATGAGGCCTCACCTCCTGGTTACACTAGTGACCATATTCCCGTGCATCCCCGCAAAGGCGGAGGTGTTGCTAACATTTACGATAGCAAATTTCAATTTACAAAAAAAAAATGACGTTTTCATCTTTCGAGCTTCTAGTCATGAAATCTATGCAGCCTACTCAATCACTTTTTATAGCTACTGTTTACAGGCCTCCTGGGCCATATACAGCGTTCCTCTCTGAGTTTCCTGAATTCCTATCAGACCTTGTAGTCATAGCAGATCATATTCTAATTTTTGGTGATTTTAATATTCACATGGAGAAGTCCACAGACCCACTCCAAAAGTCTTTCGGAGCCATTATCGACTCAGTGGGTTTTGTCCAACATGTCTCTGGACCTACTCACTGCCACAGTCATACTCTGGACCTAGTTTTGTCCCATGGAATAAATGTTGTAGATCTTAATGTTTTTCCACAAAATCCTGGACTATCGGACCACCATTTTATTACGTTTGCAATCGCAACAAATAATCTGCTCAGACCCCAACCAAGGAGCATCAAAAGTCGTGCTATAAATTCTCAGACAACACAAAAATTCATTGATGCCCTTCCAGACTCCTTCTGCCTACCCAAGGACGTCAGAGGACAAAAATCAGTTAACCACTTAACTGAGGAACTCAATTTAACCTTGCGCAATACCTAGATGCAGTTGCACCCCTAAAAACGAAAAAACATTTGTCATAAGAAACTAGCTCCCTGGTATACAGAAAATACCCCGAGCTTTGAAGCAAGCTTCCAGGAAATTGGAACGGAAATGGCGCCACACCAAACTGGAAGTCTTCCGACTAGCTTGGAAAGACAGTACCGTGCAGTACCGAAGAGCCCCTCACTGCTGCTCGATCATCCTACTTTTCCAAATTAATCGAGGAAAATAAGAACAATCCAAAATTTCTTTTTGATACTGTTGCAAAGCTAACTAAAAAGCAGCATTCCCCAAGAGAGGATGGTTTTCACTTCAGCAGTGATAAATTCATGAACTTCTTTGAGGAAAAGATCATGACCATTAGAAAGCAAATTACGGACTCCTCTTTGAATCTGCGTATTCCTCCAGGGCTTAGCTGTCCTGGATCTGCAGACTCTGCGAGGGCCTGGGATCGGGAGAGACACTTAAGTGTTTTAGTACTATATCTCTTGACACAATGATGAAAATAATCATGGCCTCTAAACCTTCAAGCTGCATACTGGATCCTATTCCTACTAAACTGCTGAAGGAGCTGCTTCCTGTGCTTGGCCCTCCTATGTTGAACATAATAAACAGCTCTCTATCCACCGGATGTGTACCAAACTCACTAAAAGTGGCAGTGATAAAGCCTCTCTTGAAAAAGCCAAACCTTGACCCGGAAAATATAAAAAACTATCGGCCTATATCGAATCTTCCATTCCTCTCAAAAATTTTAGAAAAAGCTGTTGCGCAGCAACTCACTGCCTTTCTGAAGACAAACAATGTATACGAAATGCTTCAGTCTGGTTTTAGACCCCATCATAGCACTGAGACTGCACTTGTGAAGGTGGTAAATGACCTTTTAATGGCGTCAGACCGAGGCTCTGCATCTGTCCTCGTGCTACTAGACCTTAGTGCTGCCTTTGACACCATCGATCACCACATTCTTTTGGAGAGACTGGAAACCCAAATTGGTCTACACGGACAAGTTCTGGCCTGGTTTAGATCCTACCTGTCGGAAAGATATCAGTTTGTCTCTGTGAATGGTCTGTCCTCCGACAAATCAACTGTACATTTCGGTGTTCCTCAAGGTTCCGTTTTAGGACCACTATTGTTTTCACTATATATTTTACCTCTTGGGGATGTTATTCGAAAACATAATGTTAACTTTCACTGCTATGCGGATGACACACAGCTGTACATTTCAATGAAGCATGGTGAAGCCCCAAAATTGCCCTCGCTAGAAGCCTGTGTTTCAGACATAAGGAAGTGGATGGCTGAAAACTTTTTACTTTTAAACTCGGACAAAACAGAGATGCTTGTACTAGGTCCCAAGAAACAAAGAGATCTTCTGTTAAATCTGACAATTCATCTTGATGGTTGTAAAGTCGTCTCAAATAAAACTGTGAAGGACCTAGGCGTTACTCTTGACCCTGATCTCTCTTTTGACGAACATATCAAGACTGTTTCAAGGACAGCTTTTTTCCATCTACGTAACATTGCAAAAATCAGAAATTTTCTGTCCAAAAATGATGCAGAAAAATTAATCCATGCATTTGTTACTTCTAGATTAGACTACTGCAATGCTCTATTTTCCGGCTACCCGGATAAAGCACTAAATAAACTTCAGTTAGTGCTAAATACGGCTGCTAGAATCCTGACTAGAACCAAGAAATTTGATCATATTACTCCAGTGCTAGCTTCCCTACACTGGCTTCCTGTTAAGGCAAGGGCTGATTTCAAGGTTTTACTGTTAACCTATAAAGCGTTACATGGGCTTGCTCCTACCTATCTTTCCGAGTTGGTCCTGCCGTACATACCAATACGTACGCTACGGTCACAAGACGCAGGCCTCCTAATTGTCCCTAGAATTTCTAAGCAAACAGCGGGAGGCAGGGCTTTCTCCTATAGATCTCCATTTTTATGGAACAGTCTGCCTACCCATGTGAGAGACGCAGACTCGGTCTCAACCTTTAAGTCTTTACTGAAGACTTATCTCTTCAGTAGGTCATATGATTGAGTGTAGTCTGGCCCAGGAGTGTGAAGGTGAACGGAAAGGCTGGAGCAACGAACAGCCCTTGCTGTCTCTGCCGGGCCGGTTCCCTCTCCACTGGGGTTCTCTGCCTCTAACCCTGTTGCAGGGGCTGAGTCACTGGCTTGCTGGTGCTCTTTCATGCCGTCCCCTGGGAGGGGTGCGTCACTTGAGTGGGTTGAGTTACTGACGTGATCTTCCTGTCTGGGTTGGCGCCCCCTTGGTTTGTGCTGTGGTGGAGACCTCTGTGGGCTATACTCGGCCTTGTCTCAGGATTGTAAGTTGGTGGTTGGGGATATCCCTCTAGTGGTGCGGGGCTGTGCTTTGGCGGAGTGGGTGGGGTTATATCCTTCCTGTTTGGCCCTGTCCGGGGTTTCTTCGGATGGGGCCACAGTGTCTCCGGACCGCTCCTGTCTCAGCCTCCAGTATTTATGCTGCAGTAGTTTATGTGTCGGGGGGCTGGGGTTAGTTGGTTATACCTGGAGTACTTCTCCTGTCTTATCCAGTGTCCTGTGTGAATTTAAGTATGCTCTCTCTAATTCTCTCGTTCTCTCTTTCTCTCTGAGAACCTGAGCCCTAGGACCATACGTCAGGACTACCGGGCATGATGACACCTTGCTGTCCCCAGTCCGCCTGGCCTTGCTGCTATTCCAGTTTCAACTGTTCTGCCTGCGGCTACGAAACCCCCTACCTGTCCCAGACCTGCTGTTTTCAACTCTAAATGATCGGCTATGAAAAGCCAACTGAGAGACCTGAGCCCTAGGACCATACGTCGGGACTACCGGCCGTGGTGACTCCTTGCTGTCCCCAGTCCGCCTGGCCTTGCTGCTATTCCAGTTTAAACTGTTCTGCCTGCGGTTATGGAACCCCTACCTGTCCCAGACCTGCTGTTTTAAACTCTAATGATCGGCTATGAAAAGCCAACTGAGATTTATTCCTGATTATTATTTGACCATGCTTGTCACTTATGAACATTTTTGAACATCTTGGCATGGTTCTGTTATAACCTCCACCCGGCACAGCCAGAAGAGGACTGGCCACCCCTCATAGCCTGGTTCCTCTCTAGGTTTCTTCCTAGGTTTTGCCTTTCTAGGGAGTTTTTCCTAGCCACCGTGCTTCTACACCTGCATTACTAGCTGTTTGGGGTTTTAGGCTGGGTTTCTGTACAGCACTTCGAGATATTAGCTGATGTAAGAAGGGCTATATAAAATAAAATTGATTGATTGATTGATGAGGGGGAGGATAGAGGGATGAGGGGGAGGATAGAGGATGAGGGGGGGATGATAGAGGGATGAGGGGGAGGATAGAGGGATGAGGGGGAGGATAGAGGGATGAGGGGGGAGGATAGAGGGATGAGGGGGAGGATAGAGGGATGAGGGGGGAGGATAGAGGGATGAGGGGGGAGGATAGAGGGATGAGGGGGAGGATAGAGGGATGAGGGGGGGAGGATAGAGGGATGAGGTGGGAGGATAGAGGGATGAGGGGAGGATAGAGGGATGAGGGGGGAGGATAGAGGGATGAGGGGGGAGGATAGAGGGATGAGGTGGGAGGATAGAGGGATGAGGGGGAGGATAGAGGGATGAGGGGGGAAGGATGGAGGGAGGAGGGGGGAGGATAGAGGGATGAGGGGGGAGGATAGAGGGATGAGGGGGCTAGAGGGATGAGGGGGAGGATAGAGGGGGGGAGGATAGAGTGATGAGGGGTAGGATAGAGGGATGAGGGGGAGGATAGAGGGATGAGGGGGCAAATTGAGGGGGGAGGATAGAGGGATGATGGGGAGGATAGAGGGATGTGGGGGAGGAAAGAGGGGGGAGGGGGGGAGGATAGAGGGATGAGGGTGAGGATAGAGGGGGAGGATAGAGGAATGAGGGGGGAGGATAGAGGGATGAGGGGAGGATAGAGGGATGAGAGGGGAGGATATAGGGATGAGGGGGAGGATAGAGGGATGAGGGGGAGGATAGAGGGATGAGGGGGAGGATAGAGGGATGAGGGGGAGGATAGAGGGATGAGGGGGGAGGATAGAGGATAGAGTATAGAGGGATGAGAGGGGAGGATAGAGAGATGAGGGTGGAGGATAGAGGGATGAGGGGGGGAGGATAGAGGGATGAGGGGGAGGATAGAGGGGGGAGGATAGAGGGATGAGGGGGAGGATAGGGGGATGAGGGGGGGGGGGATAGAGGGAGGATAGAGGAAGAAGAAGAAGAAGCAGCAGCCAATACACAGCCAAGTGTGTGTGTGTGTGTGTGTGTGTGTGTGTGTGTGTGTGTGTGTGTGTGTGTGTGTGTGTGTGTGTGAGAGGCACTGTTAGCAATCAGCCCTCTTATTGGCTGCTTCTATCGGTGGCCGATAGTTCGCTGGTCCGGCTCCCCGATTTGACTTGGTGGGAGATCTGTTGGGACGTGCCCCTGGGCGGGGCACTTGACCCTGGTTGCTCCTATGGGTCGCTCTGGATGGGAGTGTCTGTTAGATGACTCATGTAATGTAAATGTTGAGTGGCTTCACTGCATGTAGATTGTATGTTTTAATATTCAATAAAATATTGATTTGAAAAAAAACTCTCACGCATTGGCCGTGAGACATGCATTTGTATTTGTATTTATTAGGGATCCCCATTAGCTGCTGCCAATTGCATGGGATTATATTAATGACAGAACTAGCTACAGTGAGGGAAAAAAGTATTTGATCCCCTGCTGATTTTTGTATGTTTGCCCACTGACAAAGAAATAATCAGTCTATAATTTTAATGGTAGGTTTATTTGAACAGTGAGAGACAGAATAACAACAGAAACATCCAGAAAAACGCATGTCAAAAATGTTATAAATTGATTTGCATTTTAATGAGGGAAATAAGTATTTATTAGCACCAAACCTTACAAAGAAGCGCTTGTGTTTCCCAATAGCCTGCTGGAATAGGCTACTGGGAATGGTGTATTTCAATCACTGAATTAAATATTAATAATATGTATATGAACTGAATATGCTTGTCAACAACAGCCAGTGTTTATTTTTTAGAATTAAAGAAAAACCTGTAGCCTAATCTGACTACTGTTACCGCCAATCTAATGCGTTCTAACCACTGATCGGCAATTGCGATTGTGTAACGATCCCGGCAGTCTGAGTCGGGTCCTGTCTGTGGACTAGTTTTTCTGCTCGTGATCTCCAGTTTCCCGAGGGTTCTGGAACGCTCCGGGGAGCTCTCTTGATTTCCGCACCTGCATCCCATCAGCAATCTGCACACCTGGTCCTGATCATCACCCTTCTTAGGCTCTGGCCTAACATCCATTCCCTGCCGGATCGTTAGCCATGAACAGTAGGTTTACCAGAGTATCAGTCTTAGAGCGTCTAGCGTTAGTTTTGTTGTTTTGCACCTTGTTGGTTTGTTGTTTACTTACCTCCGTTTTGTTCCATCTGCAGTCACTCATCCGGGACCTTCATCCAACCTCTGCCTGGTGGTCGGGCGGCTGCCGAGCCATGATGGGATCAACCACTGCACCCCCAACAACTAATCAACGCCGCCCGCTCTGTTCCCTGGATTATTCAGCATCACTCTTGAATTTGTAAATAAACACTCACCTTCGTTTCAACTTACCTTGTCCTGGTCTGCTTCTGGGTTCTGGCTTTGTAACTCGTGACAGAACGATCCGGCCAGTATGAACCCAGCGGACCTGGACTCTGTTCGCCATGCCATTTCCCATCAGGAGAAGATGTTGGGACAACATAGCACGGCACTACAGGAGATAGCGTTGTCAGTTCGGAACCTTTCTACCGGTCTGACGGAGGTCCAGAACCAGCGCAAGTTTCCGGTGGAGGATCCACTACCGGTTTCACCCATCTCGCCTGCCGCGTCTGGAGCTGTGTCCTTCCGTGAGCCCAAGGTTCCGACGCCGGATAAATATGAGGGGGAGCTGGGAAGATGCCGTTCTTTCCTTATGCAGTGTGGGTTAGTGTTCGATCTACAGCCCTACTCTTATGCTACAGACAAGGCTAGGATAGCCTTTGTGATTGAGTTGCTGCGTGGTCGAGCGCTGGAGTGGGCTTCAGCCGTTTGGGAACGACAAGACCCCTGCATGGCTTCATACCAGGGGTTCACGGCCGAGATGAGGAAGCTCTTCGACCATTCCGTCCGAGGGAGGGACGCCGCTAGGCGCCTGTTTTCGCTTCACCAAGGAACTCGCAGCGTGGCCGACTTCGTGATCGAGTTCAAGACGTTGGCTGTGGAGAGTGGGTAGAATGAGGAGTCTCTGCAAGCGGCCTTTTACCAGGGTCTGTCGGAGCAGCTCAAGGATGAGTTGATCTCCTATCCGGAGCCTAGTGACCTGGACAGCTTGGTAGCCTTGTCTATTCGGGTGGATAATCGAGTCCGAGAGCGAAGGAGGGAGAAGCAATGGGGTCCGTCCAATCGATCAGCTTCTCAGTTCCCAGTCGGGTCGGGTGGTGGACCAGAACACGTCGATCATTCTCCACCACAAAGGATTAGTGGAGAGGTCCTCTCTCCCGATTCTGAACCCATGCAAGTGGGGCGGCACGGGTTAACCAAGGAGGAGCGTCAACATAGACGTAAGACCAACTGCTGCCTCTACTGTGGTAGCTCGGGACATTACATCTCCACTTGTTCCCGGCGGTCGTCAAACTGCCCGGCTCGCTAAAGTTGGGAGGACTTTTAGCGAGCCAGTTTCAACCTCTCAGTACCTCTGTCAGACCCCGTTTCCGGCTACCCTTGTGAACAGGAATCAGAGCTTAGCGATTAACGCTTTTATCGATTCAGGTGCCGATGGAAGCTTTCTTGATGCCGAGTTGGTGGAACAGCTGGGGCTTTCAAGGAGCAATTGCCGGAAGCCATTGAAGCGACCACTCTGAACGGCAGTAGTCTGGCACGTATCACGATGAGGACTGAACCGGTTAAGATGCTGTTGTCGGGGAATCATTCGGAGATGATTTCATTCTTCATTCTGCCGTCTTCCCATGTTCCTCTGGTCCTTGGATACCCCTGGCTGAAGGAACACAATCCCACGTTCGATTGGGTGACGGGCAAGGTAACGAGTTGGAGCCTTGATTGTCATGCTAACTGTCTCAAGACTGCCTGTCCCCATTCGGTTCCCAGTCAGGTGATTGAGGCTAAACCCCCAGATTTGTCCCTGGTTCCCGAGACATATCACGATTTGGGGAAGTGTTCAGTAAGCAGAAGGCTCTGTCACTCCCTCCCCACCGACCATATGATTGTGCCATCAACCTGTTCCCTGGAGCTGTCTACCCCAAGGGAAGGTTATACAGTATCTCCCGCCCTGAACGTGAGGCTTTGGAGACCTACATCAAGGAGTCCCTAGCTGCTGGTCTCGTTCGTCCCTCGTCATCACCCCCTGGGGGCAGGATTCTTCTTTGTGGGTAAGAAGGATGGCTCTCTTCGACCGTGTATTGATTATCGGGGTTTGAATGACATCACGATCAAGAACAAGTATCCCCTGCCCTTGATGAGTTCTGCCTTCGACTCCTTACAGGGTGCTACGGTGTTCACCAAGCTAGACCTACGCAATGCGTATCACATGGTCCGGATCAGAGAGGGAGACGAGTGGTTGGACGGGTTTCAATACACCGATGGGTCACTCGAGTATCAGGTGATGCCGTTTGGACTGACCAATGCTCCAGCGGTATTCCAGAGTATGGTGAACGACGTCCTGAGAGATATGATCGGTCTCTTTGTGTTTGTTTACCTGGATGACATTCTGATCTTCTCGAAGGAACCTTCCGACCACGTCCAGCATGTCCGGCAGGTTCTGCAGCGATTGTTGGAGAATCGCCTGTTCGTGAAGGCCGAGAAGTGCGAGTTTCACGCCCACACGACATCCTTTCTCGGGTACATCATCTCCAGGGGAGAGATTAGGATGGACCAGGAGAAGGTTAGAGCGGTTCTGGAATGGGCCCAGCCCGGTACGAGATTGCAGCTCCAGAGATTTTTGGGGTTTGCGAATTTCTACCGCAGATTCATCCGGGATTACAGCCGTGTGGCCGCTCCGTTGACGGCCTTGACTTCCAGTATCAGGAGCTTCAAGTGGAATCCGGAGGCGGATCGAGCGTTTCTGGATTTGAAGAGGCGATTCACCAACGCACCGATTCTCTCTCAACCGGACACGGCCCGTCAGTTCGTCGTTGAAGTGGACGCGTCTGATGTGGGAGTTGGCGCCATCCTGTCGCAGCGATGCTCCACGGACAGTAAACTCCATCCCTGCGCCTACTACTCTCGTCGCCTTTCGCCTGCGGAGAGGAATTACGATGTGGGTAACCGGGAGCTTCGCGGTGAAACTTGCCTTGGAGGAGTGGCGCCACTGGTTGGAGGGGGCGGAGCAGCCGTTTATTGTCTGGACTGACCACAAGAACCTTGCTTACGTGCAATCGGCTAGACGTCTCAACTCCCGTCAGGCCAGGTGGTCGTTGTTTTTCGGACGATTCAATTTTTCCCTGACGTTCCGACCTGGATCTAAGAACGGCAAGGCGGACGCCTTGTCTCGGATGTTCTCCAAGACGGAGGAGAGTGGGTCCAAGACCGAGACAATTCTCCCCCGGAACTGCGTCGTGGGAGCTGTTAGGTGGAAGATTGAGGAGGAGGTGATGGCGGCTCTTCGGACGCAGCCCGGTCCCGGTAACGGTCCACCCGGTCGGTTGTTTGTGCCTGAGTCGGTTCGTCCTGCGGTCCTCAAATGGTCCCACGCCAGCAAGATGGCTTGTCACCCTGGCGTGGCTCGGACGATGGCGTTTCTTCGCAGACGTTTTTGGTGGCCTGCCATGGCCGAGGATACTCGGGGTTATGTTGCTGCCTGTCCAGTGTGTGCGCAGAATAAGAGTACCAATCGGCCCAGCTCTGGACTACTTCACCCCCTTCCTATTCCCCGCGACCATGGTCGCATCTGGTCCTGGACTTTGTCACTGGGTTGCCCGCTTCTGAGGGGAACACGGTCGTTCTGACTATCGTGGACAGATTCAGCAAGTTCGCCCACTTTGTGCCAATTGCCAAGCTTTCCCTCTGCCTCGGAGACGTCCGAGATCCTGGTTAGGGAGGTTTTCAGGGTCCATGGGTTGCCCAGTGATATCGTTTTCCGACCGTGGCCCTCAGTTTACCTCTGCTGTCTGGAAGTCCTTCTGTTTGGCCATTGGAGCTACAGTCAGTCTCACATCTGGGTTTCACCCCCAATCTAATGGTCAGGCGGAGAGAGCCAACCAGAAGATGGAATCCACGCTACGCTGCCTGGCCTCTTCCAACCCCACCTCCTGGGTCTCTCAGTTGCCTTGGGTTGAGTATGCCCACAATACTCTCCCTACATCTGCCACTGGGATGTCTCCCTTCCAGTGCCTGTATGGCTACCAACCTCCCTTGTTCCCTTCTCAGGAGAAGGAGCTCTCAGTGCCTTCTGTTCAGGCCCATATTCGTCGTTGCCACCGGACCTGGCATCGGGCCAGAAAGGCACTCCTTAGAGTTTCGGACCGGTATCAGCTCCAGGCGAATCGTCGCCGGATCCCCGCCTCCCACCTACACCATCGGAGATAGGGTCTGGTTGGCCACACGGGATCTTCCTTTACGGACTGAGTCTAGGAAGTTGTTACCGAGTTCATTGGTCCGTTTGTGGTGGAGAAGGTGATCAATCCGGTGGCAGTTCGACTCAAACTCCCGAGGACGCTCAGAGTCCATCCCACCTTTCATGTCTCCTGCCTCAAGCCTGTTTTCCTCAGTCCTCTGTTGCCTCCTCCGCCTCCCTCCTCCTCCTCCTCGGATGATCGGAGGCGGTCCTGCCTACACGGTGCGGCGCATCATGGATTCCAGACGGCGGGGCCGGGGTTTCCAGTATCTCGTGGACTGGGAGGGGTATGGTCCTGAAGAGAGGAGTTGGATTCCGCGGCGACAGATCCTAGATGCTGACCTCATCCGTGACTTCTACCGCCTCCATCCTGGCGCTCCGGGGAGTCCGCCCGGTGGCGTTTGGTCGGAGGGGGGTACTGTAACGATCCCGGCAGTCTGAGTCGGGTCCTGTCTGTGGACTAGTTTTTCTGCTCGTGATCTCCAGTTTCCCGAGGGTTCTGGAACGCTCCGGGGAGCTCTCTTGATTTCCGCACCTGCATCCCATCAGCAATCTGCACACCTGGTCCTGATCATCACCCTTCTTAGGCTCTGGCCTAACATCCATTCCCTGCCGGATCGTTAGCCATGAACAGTAGGTTTACCAGAGTATCAGTCTTAGAGCGTCTAGCGTTAGTTTTGTTGTTTTGCACCTTGTTGGTTTGTTGTTTACTTACCTCCGTTTTGTTCCATCTGCAGTCACTCATCCGGGACCTTCATCCAACCTCTGCCTGGTGGTCGGCGGCTGCCGAGCCATGATGGGATCAACCACTGCACCCCCAACAACTAATCAACGCCGCCCGCTCTGTTCCCTGGATTATTCAGCATCACTCTTGAATTTGTAAATAAACACTCACCTTCGTTTCAACTTACCTTGTCCTGGTCTGCTTCTGGGTTCTGGCTTTGTAACTCGTGACAGATTGAGCTTTGATAACTGCCAATCTAATTAACTAAACATGTCCATTAATAATTGCATAATAACACAAGGCTACAACAACAATAAACTGAAGTTACAGGCTATTTATTCCATTGGTTTGCCAGCTCCAATTAGGCTACACAAGCGGCACAAATGGATTTGCAATGACTCCAGTGATATCGTCATTTCAACATATTTATTGTATCAAATGGTAGCCTACAATGGCATATACATTAATAGGCTACTTTGTATTTGTATTTATTATGGATCCCCATTAGCTGCTGCCAAGGCAACAGCTACTCTTCCTGGGGTCCAGCAAAATTAAGGCAGTTATACATTTTTAAAAACATTACAATACATTCCTAATAGATTTCACAACATATTAAGTGTGGGCCCTCAAGCCTCTACTCTACTACCACATATCTATAACACAAAATCCATGTGTACATGTGCGTATGTTATCGTGTGTTTGTATTAATGTGTCTATGTTTGTGTTGCTTCACAGTCCCCGTTGTTCCATAAGGTGTATTTTTATTTGTTTTTTAAAATCAAATTTTACTGCTGGCATGAGTTACTTGATGTGGAATAGAGTTCCATTAAGTCATGGCTCTATGTAGTACTGTGCGCCATCCATAGTTTGTTCTTGATTTGGGGACTGTGAAGAGACCTCTGGTGGCATGTCTTGTGGGGTATGCATGTGTGTCCGAGCTGTGTGCCAGTAGTACAAACAGACAGCCCGGTGCATTCAACATGTCAAGTAGTGATGAAGACAATCTCTCCTCCCCTTTGAGCCAGGAGAGATTGACATGCATATTATTGTCAGCTCTCTGTGTACATCCAAGGGCCAGCTGTGCTGCCCTGTTCTGAGCCAATTACAATTTTCCTAAGTCCCTCTTTGTGGCACCTGACCACACGACTGAACGGTAGTCCAGGTGCGACAAAACTAGGGCCTGTAAGACCTGCCTTGTTGATAGTGCTGTTAAGAATGCAAAGTAGCGCTTTATTATAGACAGAATTCTCCCCATCCTAGCTACTGTTGTATCAATATGTTTTGACCATGACAGTTTACAATCCAACGCCAGGGTTGTGGGTTTGTTTCCCACGGGGGGCCAGTATGAGATTATTATTTATTTTTTTATAATGTATGCACTCACTAACTGTAAGTCGCTCTGGATAAGAGCGTCTGCTAAATGACTAAAATGTAAATGTACTCCAAGCAATTTAATCTCCTCAACCTGCTCAATTTCCACATTATTCATTACAAGATTTAGGTGAGGTTTAGGGTTTAGTGAATGATTTGTCCCAAATACAATGCTTATAGTTTTTGAAATATTTAGGACTAAATTATTCCTTGCCACCCATTCTGAAAATAGCTGCAGCTCTTTGTTAAGTGATGCTGTCATTTCAGTCGCTGTGGTAGTTCACGTGTATAGTGTTGAGTCATCCGCATACATAGACACACTGGCTTTACTCAAAGCCAGTGGCATGTCTTTAGTAAAGATTGAAAGAAGCGGCGTAGACAAGATGGCGTATTGAATAGAAATCGGTACGAAACACCTCAAGATAAAAACATAATATTCAAAATCAATAAGTTAGACTAAATATTAGCATTTCATATATTCGCAGTTAATATAATTCAATCTGGATAATAACATAAAACAGATCATAAGGCTAGAGAAATATATCGACAAATATTACATCAACACGCAACACCCAAACATGGCGGAAGATAAGCGAGGAGAGCCGATCCCCAAAAGAAAACGCGACTCTTCAACTGATACGGATGACATATGCTTTTCACCACTAGGTATGGTAAGTGTGGAAAGCGACCTGTTGAAGTCGATAAATGACAAATTGGGCATACTAGAACTGGTCAGTAAAGACGTAAAAGAGTTGAAAGCGAGTCTTCAAATGAGTGACGAAAAAGCTTTGGTAATGGAGAAAGAAACCAAAGAATTAAAAGTGACAGTCTCTAAAATAGAAACGAACGTTAGGGGAACTAAAAAAGGAGAACAATCTTCTGAAAGCAGCCTTACTAGACATCCAAACTAGATCGATGAGGGAAAATCTAGTACTTACCGGTATTCAGGAAAAGGAGGGAGAAATAACAGAGAATGTTATGAAGGACTTCCTGCATACAGCGCTACAAATCCCACTCGAGGCTGTCGATAAAATCCAACTCGAACGTGTACATCGTTTAGGAAAAGAGGACAGAAATATGAGCGCCCAATCGTTGCCAAATTTGCGTTTTTTAAGGAGAAAGCTATGGTGAAGAGCCTGGGAAAAAGACTTGCTGGCACAAAAATAGGCATGAATGATCAGTTCCCGAGGGAGATTGTAGAAAGGCGCAAAGTTCTGTATCCAATCTTCAAGGAAAACAGATTAAAAGGGAAACGTGTTGCATTAGTGGTGGATAAATTATATATTGACAACCAAATGTTCAGAGACACAAAGACTACTCCATGGCTATTCTAAGTGGTAATAGAGGAGTCAAATATTGGAGCACCTGATAGGGATTGTAATATTAAATGACATTTATAGTAAGTATAGTATTGTATAAAACGATATAACAAGCAGAATAATACATATTTAAATACAAATAATTAGAACATGGCTTTTTTTGGCGGGAGGTTGTTGTTTTGGCGGATGGTTGTTGTGGTTGGTCCTGTGTTCTCTCTGGCGTCCTTTCCCCCTTGCGGCAGATGTGGATGCGGGTGCGTTTGCACGCTCGGCCCATTTCTTCCCCAGTCAACCATGTGGTATGCATTTTTGTGTTTGAAAAGGTGCGGCGTTAAATGAGTGAGAGGGGAAATGGTTGCATATCCCGGAGCCGACCGGGGGTCTGGGAGCAGGGGTACAGAGAGAGAGCTGTCAATTTTGTGTGGATGAGGGATATACATTTTTAAATATAGTATACATCTAATCTAATTTTCCATTGTCCTATCATGATGGAAAGATCCCTAACCCTATAACCTTGACACCCACCTGAGCGACCTATACACCAAAGAGAAGTTCCCATCTCTTTTATGGACCTGCTGTGAATATGCAGCCTAAACAGAGAAATAAATACGGTCAGAGACCTACTTGAGCAGCACCGCCCCCTCAAGATTCTGAGCCTGCCTGGCAGGGTTGGTCCTACAAAGCCAGAGCCCCTGATGGGAGAGCATAATAAACAAGGAAATTCTCAAAGCTGCTAATGAGAACCTTGACGACCTTTTACCTAGCCGGTGGGGGATTCCGGTGGGGGTACGCCCACCCAGGTAGTGGCAGTGCTGGCAACACTGGCTGCAGTAACCCATGGGGAGGGGGTCACACTCGGACAATCAGAGAGGGGGTTTATCATTGTAGCCCAGGTGGCACAAAATAATCAAAGGTCTGATCGCATGGAGATGCTTGGGAAAATGGTTAAAACAGGGGATCAGAGTGTTTGTGTCTCAGGTGAAGAGGGTGATCTGATCTCCATCACCTAGGACTGGACATAGATTAAGTAGATTAATCAAATCTCACATTGTTATCAATTTCTACTCAATCTGCATGCTTTCTCAGTCAGCTTTAACTGTATCTGCACTCGTAGATCAAGTTATTTCTCGAGTTGGGCTCTGGGATATAACAGCTGTTGAGTATCTGTTTTTATGGTGGACTGTGGAGGGGAGGGGTTGAGTGTGTTGGAGTATGTGAGTATGTGCGTGTGTGCTTGTCTGACGTCTGTTGTGGGGGGGTGGGGATGTTGGGGGGGGAGGGTATGGGATGGACCGCGGGAATTATTTGCTGGGATAATAATTACTTGTCAATGAATTAAATGTAATACAATGGCAATCCGGGTTATATGTTAGAATCCTACGCGTGAACTGCCGACATTATTACGCATATTAATTGATAATGATGAAAAATAGGATATGCATAATTAAAAAATAAATAAATAGATATATATATATATAGAGGTGAAAGCATTGGAAATGCTTTTGGGTTGACCTGCTTTTGTTTTTGTGGGTGGCACTATGTGCTGTTTTCGATGGATGGGTCCTGGCCTCTCGGGGCCTTAGGGATACGGAGGGACGTGGGTGGGATGCTGATCACGGCGATGACGGCTCAACTTGGGATGGGAAGGGGCTTTAGCGGGGGAATTAGTGGAGAACAATTGAAGGGCTACTCCGTAGCAATGCAAATATCACGGTACAGCTATATGGACACTCAATCATTACGCTATTTTTTATTGGTAAATTTACAAACATATATAATGATAAATAGACTTGAAACTTGTATCTCATTATGGTGTATGGTGAAATAAGTATAGCCAGTTATAATTGTAATGGCTTAGCTGATAATAACAAAAGAAGAACAATATTTACATGGCTCAAAGAGAAGGAATATAATATCTATTGTATACAGGAAACTCATTCAACAATTCGAGATGAAGTAGCGTGGAAAAAAGAATGGGGGGAAATATACTTCTCCCATGGGCAAAGAAATTCAAAAGGGGTGATGATATTAATTAATAGTAATTTCGATCCAAATGTGCAAATTGTACAAATAGATACACAAGGTAGATGGATTATTTTAAATATGTTATTGGACCATAAACAGATATGGCTCATTAACCTTTACGGACCAAATAATGATGATCCACAATTCTTTGACAATATATATAATAAATTATCAAGCCTGCAAGCAACTCAAGACAATATTATTATGGTGGGGGATTATAATACTGTTTTAAATAGCTCAATGGACCGTAAAGGAAATCACACCACAAACAATCACCCACATGCTCTTAAGGAAATTGTGAATGTCATGGATACATTAGAACTAGTAGATATATGGAGGCTTAAATATACTGATCTAGTGAGATATACATGGCGGAGACTGAATCAAGCTAGTCGTCTTGACTTCTTTCTTATCTCATTCTCGTTGGCACCAAAAGTAAAAAAGTGTTGATAGGGGACAGAATGCGGTCAGACCATCATGTAATAGGCATATATATTACTCTTACTGAATTTCCACGTGGGCGAGGATATTGGAAATTTAATCAAAGCCTATTGGATGATAATTTATTTATAATTAGAACAAAGGAATTTATAACTGATTTTTTCCAACATAACATAGGTACAGCGAATCCCCTTATTGTATGGGACACCTTTAAATGTGCCTTTAGAGGCCATGCAATTCAGTACTCATCTCAAAACAAAAGCAATTTAGGTCAAAAGAGTTTATACTAAGAAAGGAAATAGAAAGTCTAACAGAACAGATAGATGGCAATAAAAACTGTAACATAGAGGCTCAGAATAAATTAGAGGAAAAACAAAAGAAATGGAGAAACTTATTCAAGAAAGATCAAGTGTAACATATTATAAAAATAAAGCAAACTGGATGGAATATGGGGAAAAATGCACAAAATTCTTTTTAATCTTCAACATAGGAATGCTACCAAAAGAACTTAATGAAACTGGTTACAATTGACGGAGTCACCCATGATTCACCAAATGACATTTTGAAGGAAGAAACAAAGTACTTTAAGCATATGTTTTCTTTTCAGTCGCCTCCATCTCCTCTAACTGAAGCTAATTGTAGAGATTTTTTTTCTATTGATAATGTCAAATTAACAGCCACACAGAAAGACTCATGTGAAGGTGAAATTACAGAGGAGGAACTTCTGGATGCAATTAAAGACTTTAAGTCTGGGAAAACTCCAGGGTTGGATGGCATACCAGTCGAGGTATACCAAACCTTTTTGATATACTAAGAGGACCGTTATTAGCATGTTTTAACCACTCCTATGTAAATGGTAGATTATCTGACACTCAAGAAGAAGGACTGATCTCATTATTACTGAAACAGGATACAAGTGGAAAATATAAAGATCCAGTCCATTTACAAAATTGGAGGCCCCTTACACTTCAGTGTTGTGATGCAAAAATCCTAGCAAAATGTATAGCGCATAGAATTAAAAAGGTATTGCCGGATATTATTCATTCTAATCAGACAGGTTTTTTACATGGAAGATACATTGGAGATAATATAAGGCAAGTATTGGAAACATTAGAACACTATGGAAAATAT
This sequence comes from Coregonus clupeaformis, assembly GCF_020615455.1. NCBI lineage: Eukaryota > Metazoa > Chordata > Actinopteri > Salmoniformes > Salmonidae > Coregonus > Coregonus clupeaformis. The sequence continues at coordinate 29,936 of NW_025536991.1, forward strand.
GGGAAACCAGGCCTGCTATTCATAGCAGACTTTGAAAAGGCATTTGATAAAGTTCGACTGGGGTTTATATATAAATGCCTGGAGCATTTCAATTTTGGAGAATCTCTTATAAAATGGGTCAAAATCATGTATAGTAACCCTAGGTGTAAAATAGTAAATAATGGCTATTTCTCTGAAAGTTTTAAACTGTCAAGAGGAGTGAAACAAGGTTGTCCACTATCGGCATATCTATTTATTGTGGCCATCGAGATGTTAGCGATTAAAATCAGATCTAATAATAATATCAGAGGATTAGAAATAAAGACCTTAAAAACAAAGGTGTCATTGTACGCTGATGATTCATGTTTTTTTTAAATCCACAACTAGAATCCCTCCACAGCCTCATAGAGGATCTAGATACATTTTCTAACCTCTCTGGATTACAACCAAATTATGACAAATGTACTATATTACGTATTGGATCACTAAAAATACAATTTTTACATTACCATGTAGTTTACCAATAAAATGGTCTGATGGTGATGTGGATATACTCGGAATACATATCCCAAAGGAAATAAATGATCTCACTTCAATAAATTTTAATAGAAAATTAGCAAAAATAGATAAGATCTTACTACCATGGAAAGGAAAATACCTGTCAATTTGTGGAAAAATCACCCTGATTAACTCATTAGTATTATCACAGTTTACCTATTTGCTTATGGTCTTGCCTACGCCTAGCGAACAGTTTTTTAAATTATATGAGAAAAAATATTCAATTTTATTTGGAACGGCAAGCCAGACAAAATTAAAAGAGCATATTTATATAATGAATATGAATTCGGAGGACAGAAATTATTAAATATTAAAGCATTAGACCTATCACTAAAAGCTTCAGTCTTACAAAAGTTATACTTAAATCCGAACTGGTTCTCAAGCAAATTAGTAAGATTGTCTCACCCAATGTTCAAGAAAGGCCTTTTTCCCTTTATTCAGATTACAACCTCACACTTTCAGTTATTTGAAAAGGAAATAATCTCCCAAATGTCACTATTTCTAAAACAAGCCATAGAAAGTTGGTTGCAATTTCAATTTAATCCTCCAGAAACGACAGAACAAATAATGCAACAAATATTGTGGTTAAATTCAAATATACTAATTGACAAAAACCTTTATTTTTTGACAGAATGTTTAAAAAAGGTATAATCTTTGTAAATGATATCATCGGTAGGACTGGTGGAGTTATGACGCACATGCAGCTAACAAAAACATATGGAAATGTCTGCTCTACCCAAAATTACAACCAAATAATGGCAGCTTTACCGCAAAAATGGAAGAGGAAAGTGGAAGGGGGAGAAAGTAAGGAACTTGTCTGTCGGCCTTGCATTAAAGAACATAATTGGTTAAGGAAAACTGTGATAAATAAAAAAATATATCAGTTTCACTTAAGGACCAAAGGATTGACAGCCGTCCCATATAGATTGCAAAATAGTTGGGAAGAGATCTTTGATGTACCGATCCCATGGCATAGTGTTTATGAACTGACACGCAAAACGACACCGGATTCAAAAATTAGAATCTTTCAATTTAAATTATTATATAAAATCCTTGCTACCAATAGAATGTTATTTATATGGGGGATACAATCTTCCCAGCTCTGCAGATTTTGCTGTGAAGAGACGGAATCATTGGACCATTTGTTTTGGTTCTGTCCATTTTGTAGCTTGTTTTTGGACACTGGTCCAGGAATGGCTAAAGGATTGCAATATTTACCTGGAACTAACCTTGCAGATAGCATTACTGGGTGATCTGAAAAGCCATAGTCAATCAATCAATAATATAATAATACTTTTAGCAAAGCTGTTTATTTTTAACTCTCAATCTGTAGAAGCAATGAGAATAGAAAGGTTCAGAACTTTTGTAAAACATCACAGTACGGTTGAAATATATATGGCAAATAGAAATCCGATATGGATGGTGTTAAGAGATAGATGGGAGGTATTGAATAGAGTTGAAGGATGGGACTAATAACAAATAACAACAAATAATAACAAAGATAGCTAATAATGTAAAGCATACTGTGTCCATAATAAGTATATAGGCTGTATGTTGGGAGCTTTTGGGAAAGAGCACAGTTAGAAAGATATGGCATATAGAAGCAAACCGGATGGACATCATGAAAACGATCGGAGAGGTTGAGAGTAGAAGTAGTTCAGGAGCAAAAAATAAATAAATAATAATAATAATAATAATAATGATATGTATGTATGTATGTATGTATGTATGTATATGTATATATATATGTATATATATAATAGAATTATTGTAAAATTAACTGTGTCCATAAGGTGTAGATAGTAAGTATAGACCGGAAGTAGAGGCCTGGGAATTGTTGTTCACTAATTTACTCCAAGTAGGGAAAGGATGGTGGGGTTGAAAAGTAATAAAAGGGGAGTATATATATAAAAAAAATATATATATATAAAAAAAATAAAAAAAAAAAACATGGGGGATTGGAAGTGATGCAGACAATTACATTGATAGAAGATACAATCTATCTGCAATATTAAGCTGATCCATTCCCCCAAAGAAAAAAAAAAAAAAAAAAAAAAAAAAGATTGAAAGAAGTAAGGGACCTAGACAGCTGCCCTGGGGAATTCCTGATTCTACCTGGATTAAGTTGGAGAGGCTTCCATTAAAGAACACCCTCTGTGTTCTGTTAGACAGGTAACTCTTTATCCACAATATAGCAGCGGGTGTAAAGCCAAAACACATACGTTTTTCCAGCAACAGACTATGATCGATAATGTCAAAAGCCGCACTGAAGTCTAACAAAACAGCCCCCACAATCTTTTTATCATCAATTTCTCTCAGCCAATCATCAGTCATTTGTGTAAGTGCTGTGCTTGTTGAATGTCCTTCCTTATAAGCGTGCTGAAAGTCTGTTGTCAATTTGTTTACTGTAAAATAGCATTTTATCTGGTCAAACACCATTTTTTCCAAAAGTTTACTAAGGGTTGGTAACAGGCTGATTGGTCGGCTATTTGAGCCAGTTAAGGGGGTTTTACTATTCTTAGGTAGGGGAATAACTTTTGCTTCCCTCCAGGCCTGAGGGCACACACTTTCTAGTAGGCTTAAATTTAAGATTTGGCAAATAGGAGTGGCAATATCGTCCGCTATTATCCTCAGTAATTTTCCATCCAAGTTGTCAGACCCCGGTGGCTTGTCATTGTTGATCGACAAAAATACTTTTTTCACCTCTTCCACACTTACTTTACGGAATTCAAAATTACAATGCTTGTCTTTCATAATTCGGTCAGATATACATGGATGTGTAGTGTCAGCGTTTGTTGCTGGCATGTCATGCCTAAGTTTGCTAATCTTGTAAATGAAAAAATCATTAAAGTAGTTGGCAATATCAATGGGATTTTGTGATGAATGAGCCATCTGAGTTTGCATTTTTGCCCGAAATGTAATTGAAGGTGCTCCAAAGCTTATTACTATCATTCTTTATGTAATTTATCTTTGTTTCATAGTGTAGTTTCTTCTTCTTTTTATTCAGTTTAGTCACATGATTTCTCAATTTGCAGTACGTTTGCCAATTGGTTGTACATCCAGAGCTATTTGCCATCTCTTTTGCCTCATCCCTCTCAACCAGAGCATATGAGCGGAGTGGAGCGGGAGCGAGCGTGGAGCGTGAGCGGACGGATTTTGAACAGAGCGCAGAGCGGCATTTTTAAAAGGACGGAGCGTCGCCCTATGTCCCGCTCCAATTTCGCTCGCTCACACCACGAGTCTGAAGCATGCTCAAGCCTGACCCAGAATCCATCTGTTTAATTTAATTTGTGTCGTCCATGAATTTGTATTTTATAGAGCGAGAGGAGCAGCAGCAGCAACAAGAGAAAAGGGTTGAGGAATTCAAAAAGTTTATTCACTGCACGCAAAGGCCCAACCATAACAAGGGAGAAAAAAGAGAGCTGGATGTAGCATTTTTTGAAATGATTTTCATGGACTATGAACCGCTGAGTAAAGGAGAACGCGAAGGGATGCAACACTTCGCCAGCGCAGCTCAACCCGGGCTACACTCCCCCAAGAAACTATGATAAATCAGTACTTTACTTTGTCAAATTTACATCTGAGATGCCCCATTCACATGCTTCAGCTGGCGATCAAAAACGCCGTTAACAAGCACGACAACATTAATAGGCTGTTAGTGAAAGTCGGGCACCTGGTGAAAAGTGTACGCAAGAGCACAGAGGAAACCGACCAATTAGGTGTCCGCCCCACAAATGCCTGCGCCATTCGATGGAGCAGCCAGCTGCGGATGATTCAGTCGTTCATCCGGTTGTTCCAAAAAAGACCCGTTATGGTAAAACAAACTCAAGTCTAATGTTGCTAACATCACCCTGAATCAAATACGGCAGCTGACGCACCTTGTCAGTGTGCTGACACCACTAGCAGACCTCACAGACAAAATGCAGAAGGAGCTGGGGAACCTGGGGATGATCCTCCCTGCTGTCACAGAAATCAAATCCCTGCTCACCGATTACACTCACGCTGCACTTCCAATGGGCATCGCTGCTTTTGCAGAAACATTGGCAAACAACGTGTCAATTCGCTATGGAATATACTATACTGATTAACATCTCATTTTAGCGTCAGTGTTAGATCCCGTTTCAAGACAGAATGGATAATCCGAGATGAGTCTGTATGCAACAAATTCGGGGAGATAAAGTAAGGCTGTGGTTTAAGCTAAAAGTGAAATACATGCAGATTTTGTTCCTTTTTTGGAGTGAGCGGGGCGATTTGAGTGGAGCGCGATGCAAACTGCGTTGAGCGCTGAGCGATAATGAGCGGACTGGCCTGATGTGGCTTTGAGCGAGGGGAGCGGAGGGGTGAACAGCTCCGTGAGCGAGGAGCTGAGATTCTCACCGCTCCACTCCGCTCATATGCTCTGCTCTCAACCATACAATTTTTCAATTCCTCATCAATCCACAGGGATTTAACAGTTTTTACAGTCATTTTCTTAATGGGTGCATGCTTATTAGTAACTGGGATAAGCAATTTCATAAATGTGTCAAGTGCAGCGTCTGGTTGCTCTTCATTACACACCACGGACTAACAAATATTCTTCACATCAACAACATAGGAATCACTACAAAACTTATTGTATGACCTCTTATACAAAATCTTAGGCCCAGCCTTTGGATCTTTGGTTTTCCTAGATAAGGCTACTATATTGTGATCACTACATCCGATGGATTTGAATACTGCTTTCAAACAAATTTCTGCAGCATTAGTAAAGATATGATCAATACATGTTGATGATTTAATTCCTGTACTGTTTGTAACTACCCTGGTAGGTTGATTGATAACCTGAACCAGGTTGCAGGCACTGGTTTGAAGCTTTCTCTTTAGTGGGCAGCCTGATGAAAGCAGGTCAATATTTAAATCACCCAGAAAGTATACCTCTTTATTGATATCACATATATTATCAAGCATTTCACACGTTATCCAGATACTGACTGTTAGCACTTGGTGGTCTATAGCAGCTTCCCACCAGAATGGGCTTTAGGTGAGGCAGGTGAACCTGTAGCCATATTACTTCAACAGTATTTAACATGAGATCCTCTCTAAGCTTTACAGGAATGTGGTTCTGAATATAGACCGCAACACCGCCCTCGTTGGTGTTTCTGTCTTTTCTGTAAATGTTATAACCTTGTATTGCTACCACTGTATCGTCAATGGTATTATCTAAGTGAGTTTCAGAGATTGTCAGAATATGAATGTCATCTGTTACTAGCAAATTATTGATTTCATGAACCTTGTTTCTTAAGCTACATATGTTAACATGGGCTATTTTAACACTTTTCTGGGATGCTTGATTATTTTTCTTGCTTTACTGGAAGCTTAGCAGAGGTAGACATGCACAAGTTATGTTGTATTAGTGCAGGGTGAGCTACACACAGTGGACTTCCTACTAGGGCACACCACCTCAGCGCTAACAGTATTACTCTGGTTCATAGACACATGATTACTGCATACAATAGCTGTAGGATCAGCAAAGGCATTCCGGGCACTAAGAGGGATATAAATTAGGTTATTTACATTGTGTCTTCCAACGCCCCTAGGATAATGTACATTTGCTGAAGCATTATGACACAATGGTAGGGTTTAAATGAGCTGGATTTGGGTCATTGAGAAGTCATTGTCTCAACGCAGCCTTATAATGCTGTGAAAGGATCAAGGAACCCAAATGATTTGGGTGGATCCCATCCTCCTTTTAATACGAGCTTTGTTTCCAGAAGGTATCAAAATTGTCAATAAATGTTACACCCACAGAGCTGCAATAGTCTCGTAGCCAGTTATAGAGGGCTAAAAGTCTGCTGAACTTGATGGCCAACAGACAGAAATGCATCATTCTCCACATTTAATGTGTTTCATTGCGGACTAACATTAGTTACTGTACACTGCAGTGATGATGGTGGGAGTTAGCTAGCTAGCTAGCTTTCCCCCATCAGTTTCAATTTAGCTATCTAGCTAGTGTCGTAGTAAATATTAAAATGTTATAGCTTGGTCTGACTAAAATCTTGTGCATGACCCATTTTAATGTTAGGAGCTTGTTTTCAATCAATGCTGTTCCTATGCAAGAACAATGGACAGAGCCAATATCTTCTCAAGGACAACTCCCACGCCACAGGCCACAATCTGGTTGCTCCCCACGAGACTTTCCTTTGAGAACATACACACATTCACACACACATCTCCATGCATACGCACACTCATCCTCATGCCTCACGAGTTACGCACACACACACACTGCACTTCCCTTCTACTGGTCAGAATGGGGCTTCTACTCTGGACAGAGCAGACCCGCCTCCTACGCCTCGGGAACCAATCAAGGGACTAGAAGAAGGACCCCTTCCTTTGTGTTGCATTGTATAAAGTAATGCTGAAAACTCTGTTTTTGATCCCTTTCAACTGTCTCGATAAGAGGCAACTGAATGGGTCCATGCATGTAGCTTGAGCAGTACCAGCTATCTCTGTTGTTTAATAAACTGCCTTTTGCTTAAACATATTCCTCTCTGTCTAGCGTCGTTGGTTCTGTACTTCCTCTCCTGTATGGTTTCACCAACAAAAATGGTAGCAGAGGATGGTTTTTAATTCGATCTAAAAAGTTGGTGCGAGAGGAAAAGGCAAATCATCGATCTAAAAACAGACGGAAGAGTGACCTGAAAATCCTGGAGAAATCAACTATTCGTCTTGGCTCAGGAAACCTGATCAGAGCGCGCTCTTCTAAAAAAGGTATGCAGAGCCTGTTAAAACGAAATCTTGCATATTGTATTATAGACCAATACCAAATTATGATCAGTAGTACTGAGCGTGAGTATGAATACTTGGTAAATAATTTCCATCCTAAATGAATTAAGGCATAAATGAGATATCTGGTACTGTGAACACTGAGAACTGTGAATATTATGAGAGTCTTACCAGTGACTGAATACTGATGGTTGTATATTATGAGAGTCTTACCAGTGGCTGAATACTGATGGTTGTATATTATGAGAGTCTTACCAGTGGCTGAATACTGATGGTTGTATATTATGAGAGTCTTACCAGTGACTGAATACTGATGGTTGTATATTATGAGAGTCTTACCAGTGACTGAATACTGATGGTTGTATATTATGAGAGTCTTACCAGTGACTGAATACTGATGGTTGTATATTATGAGAGTCTTACCAGTGACTGAATACTGATGGTTGTATATTATGAGAGTCTTACCAGTGGCTGAATACTGATGGTTGTATATTATGGAGTCTTACCAGTGACTGAATACTGATGGTTGTATCATGTATTATAACGCGTAATTTTTGGCTGTGTGTTTTGATGTATTATAACGTGTAATGAATGATGGGAAGTTATAGTGAGACTTATGAGACCGAACACCAATCTGTGGAATTGAGTGAATTTGACCTAGGGTTTCAGGAACCGGGGACTGGGGAGACTGATATTGAAGTTGTGCATGATTCTAGAACAAGCGTGAGATAACTAAAGCGTGGTGTGTGCTGTGTGTAGAGATTACTGCATTGGTATATGTGACTGGAATTCTGATTCTTATGATAATAATTGCATTACAAATTATATAAATTAGCCTCTTTATATGCGAGGGTGTCATACATGAGATAAGTCTGTATTTGATACCGATAATACATCCAAGATAGAGAAAGCAAGATGGCAGGACCAAACATAACCATACCCAAATTCAATGAATACATAGAACAATGAATGACAGGGAGAGTAATGCCAGGTCCACCAAGGGAGGGAGGTCATATGCCCGCCCTTGATGTACAACAGATAGAAATGACTGATTATGTGAAGAAATTGACGGAATTTTCTGCAGCACTCTCTTCTCAGGCGCAGAAGGCCCAAGAGGGGGAGCTGTCGGGAAGTACGCTGACACTGAAGGTAAACGTGGGAGGCTGGGTGAGGGTTAAAGTCCACAAGAGAAAGTGGCTGGAACCCAGGTGGACTGGACCGTACGAAGTGAAGGGGGTTACTTCACACTCAGTCCAGGTCAGAGGTAAATTAGGCGCACACTGACACCATCTAACTCATTGCACACCAGCCCCCACTCCTTCTAGATCACTGACAGAAGTCAGAGCTGATTTGAGCAGCGAGAACCAATCCTGACAACACAATGAAGAAACCCTTATGGGAACAACAATCTCACTCAGGGAGAAGGATAACTTTTTCCCCCTGGGAGAGATTGGGAGTGTCTGAATGTTTGTATGTATGTTTTCTGATAGGAATTGGACTCCTGCTGGGCACTCCTTATGAGGTGTTGTACTTTTACATTACATTTTTGGTGATTTGGCAGACGCTCTTGTCCAGAGCGACTTGCAGGAGCGATTGGGGTTGAGTGCCTTGCTCGAGGGCACATCGGCAGATTTTTCGCCTGGTCGGCTCAGGGATTGGAACCGCGACCTCTCGGTTCTTGGCGCGGCGCTACTGATCACTAAGCTGCCTGCCGCCCCATATGAGTTTAAGGTTGTGGCGTTGTTTGATCATGTGATAAGGTTTAATTTGTAATCGGACCATAACTAAAGTGGTTGTAGAAGTAATGTATAGGTAGGGGAGAGCCAATAGGGGCTCCATTGAACTATTATGGTTTATTTGGCATTTCAATGGCATAAGGTGAAATCTGTATGCATGAGGGGAATTCGATTATGTATTATTATAGTATTATGGACACTCCGTAATAAATAAACTGAACCAAACAAGACGTTACTACAGCAATAGAGAATAGTTAATGTTGTTACGTTAGTTCTTAAACCCGATGATAGAGGAAAATGCAGAACGCTGTTAGAGTGTGTTTTATTTAGGCTACTAGGGTGTTTGAGACGGAAGGGCTGGCTAGATGGGGGGTGATGACGTGGCTGGATGTGCGACGTGAAAGTATTTACTTTGAGAGAATCGTAGATGGTGTGGAGTGACTGGCGATGTCCCTGGTTCGAACACAGGTAGGGACAGTAGACAAAGCTTTCGCAGTGGGGCTATATACCTAGATTACTATGTGGATGTGAAAGGTTGAATTAGATAGCTTAAATAGAAGTATTCTAGAAAAGTCTATGAAAATATGTTATAAGGTTACCATGCGCTCTCCCGAAGGAGCAAGGGGAGGGTGAGAGACAGTACAGTTCAGATGGTAGGAACATTATTAAATGTTTGCTAATCAACGATAGCAAGTATTTGTTTTATTAATTAGGGCATAATCAGAGAGAACAGTTAAATAAATTGAATAGCGAACTGAAATGGTTTAGCGGGAAAATATAAATGTTTGGTACATGTAGCAGAGTTAGGGTAATCAATTAAATAATAATTGTATACTCGAGGAATTTTGAGTGGTTTTATAGATTAGTTATGAGGAATTAGATTGATACAAACAATTATTGATGGGTTAAGACTGGGGATAACCAGGAGAAAGAGATTAGCTCATCTCGTTGGAATGTTGCCAAGGGCTAGGGGAGCAGTAGTGAAGTTAGGCCGTATTTAGGTCATAAAAGTGAGCTACCAAATTAAGGCCTGGCTATTTGTGGTTGTTTTTCAAATTGGGTTTTCAAATAAAAAACAACACACCTAGTATGATGTTTATAAAGCCTTGTTTCAATTTTTGGGGGGTTTCCAGCAGGTCAAGGGTTATAGGTCTTAAAGGTGCACACAGTGAATTTTATGGATTTTTAGGTTTTGGCTGAGTTTGGGGTATATATGATTTCTTATGAGAATGAATGTCATGAGGACTTAATGAACACTTGGGATAACTAACATTTATGAAATATTTAGAATAATGGTAATTGTTTAGTATACTATGGGATTAAACAGTTCGTTAAATGATTTCAATGGCCTCTGAACTCTGTTTTAACATTCTGGTGTTAATTAATCACCCACACTAGTACATTCTAAAGGCATGAGAGGAAGACTTTAAGATAGTTTATTTTACTAAGTTGAGGGTAATTTATAGTACTGTGAAAATTGTGAAGAAGATTATAATTTGGTAATAATATATTTGATTTGAACCATAAATAACAGAAGAGAGAGTGGAGGAATGGCAATTGGATAATGAAATACCAATATTAACTAAAGTGATTGTTTAGGTAGGTGGTAATATTGACACATGGCCAAATCATGTGTCAAAGAGGGGGATGGTTGGATTAAATATTAAATATATACGAAGGAGAGGACAAAATACTTTAAAAAAACATGTATGATAGTTTATTAACCACACCTGTATGTCAGAGGTTTTGTGCCCCACAGGTGAACTAAAGGAGAAGGTGACCCACTCTATCTAACCAGGAGACTGAATCAGGCCTGGCGGGAAGGGGCCCTACCAAGTACTGCCTTTGCCAGCAGAATAGCTGAGAGATCCATCTGGGTGCATGTCACACACTGTACAAAACCAGCTACACCTGACGAACAAACACAGAGTTAGGAGAAAGATCCGATCACCACTATGGTCCGGGGTTGCCTCCTTAACGAAGATTCCCTTACCCTGTCTGATCATCCCTGTGTGAGTTCGATAGAAGGTAAAGCAATGGGTTGGCCTCTGGCATCTGACATGTTCTCAGGGCAAGGGTGGGGATTCACAGGTCTCCCGACGGTAGGTAGCTGTCTGATTGTGGGGGGCCATATTCCTAACACACACGGACCCTCCTGTTTCAGCCAGAAGTGGTAGTTAACCTAACACAAGTTGAAAAGGCATAGGAGACAGCTAGACGTAGGGAAAGGGGAAATTCTAGAGTAAACCTCTCTGAGGGAGGTAGTGAGACCGGGGGCTGTGGTAAAGATAGTGCAAAACTATAGACCTGGAGGAAGTAGTACAGGTGGAAACGGGTATAGAAATCTTAACCTGTGGTTGGAATGGATTCAGTATACGGAAAAAAACTATGTCTAAAGAGGACTGTTTTGCCTGTGGGACAGCCAAACCAGGGTTAACAACTACTCCGTTCCCTTGACAGGCTTTAACTCTCTGTCAGGTTTGTCCTCCATGCAAGCCCGATAACAAAGTCATCCCGACCTGGGTTGCCTCAATTTGAAGTCACAGGGGATTCTAAATTGTTTTTCTAGTCTAATCTCTCCTCTTTGTTGCAGCCAGAGGATTTTAGGAGCCAAAAACCAGACCCGTGCTGACATCTGATGGATGTGTGGTGATAACTGATTGTGAACTCACCTACATACGCAAACAATCAAACGTGTCAGAGACTGGTGAGTTGTCACATAGAAAGTAGGACCTCCTCCCGGGATCCTTTGATGAAAGGATATATATTGATGGGATCCACAATCAGATCGCAGCTGGGTTTGAATCAAGTATTTTCTGGTGGTCAAACAATTAATAAAAATGTAGATTGGATAAATTATATTTAATATAACCAGCAAAAGATTTATTAACCACACTCGTGATGCAATAAAGGGATTAGCTGAGCAGACAGCGGCAACTAGCTTAATGACATGGCAGAATAGAATAGCTTTAGATATGCTTTTGGCCGAGCGGGGACGGGGTTTGTGTTCTGTTTGGATATATGTGCTGTACTTTCATCTCCAACAATATAGCACCGGACGGGCCCGTGACCAAAGCGCTTGAGTGACCATCACCACGCTGGCGAACGAACTGGTTGAGAACTCTGGTATTGATAGCTCCATAAACGGTTGGTTTGATAACATATTTGGTAAATGGAAAACTATTGTTGTGACTATTCTGGGTGAAGTTATGGCCTCTATGGGTATACTTGTTCTTTGTGGATGTTGCCTTATTTCCTGGCTGAGTGACTGGTTTGGTGAGTACTCTTCTATGGTGGTTACTGGATTTCTGACCCTAGTAATTGTGTTTTTGCTGTTAATGTGTTGTGCTGCTTGCATCGTCCCTTGTCTCAGGAGGTCAGTGGTAGGAGTGGTGCAGGCGTCAGGTATGATGCTGTTGTTACCGGCCCAAAATGATGCAGGTGACACTGCTACTGACTCTGAGACCAAGCTGGATGATCCATGTTTTGCCTAGTAAAATACATACACGCATTTATTTTCAGTTCTTGCTCATTTATTACCTTATGTTTTTACTAACCACTGTGATTGTTTATTCTTCCTGATAGAAGGTAAAGGATTCCTGGGTGGCTGGTAGCCAACTCAGTACATGTTAGGTGTAGGGGAGGAATAGAGGGTTAAAATTATTATTTTTATTTTCTATTAACATTAAATGTTGTGATTTAATTTCCATATCTTGTTATTCTTAAGGGTGATTATACTCTGTTTAGAGTGACACCATAAAATTGTTGGGTTTTATTTTGGATCTGTATGTGATGAATAGCTTGGAAGGAATGCATTAATGAGGAGCACTGTACTGATATGGATTGTTTCACATAACAGGCAGATAAGAACACTCTCTCTTTGTTGTCTGTGAAACTGTCCTTGAACATGGGTACATGGAGTACAGTTTTTGGGGGCTCGTCCTTTTGGGTGCTGACTGTTGTACTATTAATAAAAACGTCGATAGAATTAACTGCATACATTAATGTTAAAAATTAGGCAATTGGACACAACAAGGTTTTGAGGCGGTGCATGGCCAGTTGGCTGCAACCTCTCTCATGGCTTTCCAAAATCGTATTGCTGTACGACATGCTCCTGGCTGAAAAAGGAGGAGTATGTGCTATGTTTGGTGAACAATGTTGTACCTTTATTCCCAACAATACAGCCACAGATGGCAGTTTGATAATTGCCCTGGAAGGGTTACGAACTCTTAATGGCAAAATGAAGAGCCACTCAGGGGTGGATACTTCAATGTGGGACTCTTGGATGGATGCGTTTGGTAAATACTCAAAACGCTTGTTTCTTCTATACTTGTATCCATCTCAATTTTGCTGCAATTCTAGTGCTTTGTGGATGCTGTTGCATTCCATGCATACGGACGCTGACAACCAGGATTATAACCACCGCTATTGATCCGCATCCTGCAGATAACGGTCAGATGTTTCCTTTGCTTGCTATTGACGATGCTGACCAAGGATATCTGGATGATGAATAGCATTTAAGTTTTATCACGTCTCTTGTGAGACGTGGAAGAGGGGGAATATAAAACTTTATCTTCTGATAAAGTTTTCCCTATTTTGCCAATTGCAGCATTTAAGCTTTTTGTCACGTCTCTTGTGAGACGTGAAGAGGGGGGAATGCAAAACTTTATCTTCTGATAAAGTTTTCCCTATTTTGCCAATTACACTGTTAGCTTGTGTCACGTCTCAAGTTTTCCTTCTTTACTGTTACTTGGTCACGTCTCTGGGGAGACGTGAAGAGGGGGATTTGTCGTAGTAAATATTAAAATGTTATAGCTTGGTCTGACTAAAATCTTGTGCATGACCCATTTAATGTTAGGAGCTTGTTTTCAATCAATGCTGTTCCTATGCAAGAACAATGGACAGAGCCAATATCTTCTCAAGGACAACTCCCACGCTACAGGCCACAATCTGGTTGCTCCCCACGAGACTTTCCTTTGAGAACATACACACATTCACACACACACATCTCCATGCATACGCACACTCATCCTCATGCCTCACGGAGTTACGGCACACACACACACTGCACTTCCTTCTACTGGTCAGAATGGGGCTTCTACTCTGGACAGAGCAGACCCGCCTCCTACGCCTGGGAACCAATCAAGGGACTAGAAGAAGGACCCTTCCTTTGTGTTGCATTGTATAAAGTAATGCTGAAAACTCTGTTTTTGATCCCTTTCAACTGTCTCGATAAGAGGCAACTGAATGGGTCCATGCATGTAGCTTGAGCAGTACCAGCTATCTCTGTTGTTTAATAAACTGCCTTTTGCTTAAACATATTCCTCTCCGTCTAGCGTCGTTGGTTCTGTACTTCCTCTCCTGTATGGTTTCACCAACA
>NW_025536992.1:0-44329 GCF_020615455.1 Coregonus clupeaformis
GGCCTCCATCCCAACTCCTCCCCCTAGCAACTAGGTCACCACTCCCTACAGATCAGGGTTGGGTTATAAAAAAATATCTGAAACTTTGGAACATCCCACGGACTAAAATTGAGCTTTTTGGCCATCAAGGAAAACGCTACAGTGGGGAAAAAAGTATTTAGTCAGCCACCAATTGTGCAAGTTCTCCCACTTAAAAAGATGAGAGGCCTGTAATTTTCATCATAGGTACACGTCAACTATGACAGACAAATTGAGATTATTTTTTCCAGAAAATCACATTGTAGGATTTTTTATGAATTTATTTGCAAATTATGGTGGAAAAATAAGTATTTGGTCACCTACAAACAAGCAAGATTTCTGGCTCTCACAGACCTGTAACTTCTTCTTTAAGAGGGCTCCTCTGTCCTCCACTCATTACCTGTATTAATGGCACCTGTTTGAACTTGTTATCAGTATAAAAGACACCTGTCCACAACCTCAAACAGTCACACTCCAAACTCCACTATGGCCAAGACCAAAGAGCTGTCAAAGGACACCAGAAACTAAATTGTAGACCTGCACCAGGCTGGGAAGACTGAATCTGCAATAGGTAAGCAGCTTGGTTTGAAGAAATCAACTGTGGGAGCAATTATTAGGAAATGGAAGACATACAAGACCACTGATAATCTCCCCGATCTGGGGCTCCAAGCAAGATCTCACCCCGTGGGGTCAAAATGATCACAAGAACGGTGAGCAAAAATCCCAGAACCACACGGGGAGGACCTAGTGAATGACCTGCAGAGAGCTGGGACCAAAGTAACAAAGCCTACCATCAGTAACACACTACGCCGCCCAGGGACTCAAATCCTGCAGTGCAAGACGTGTCCCCCTGCTTAAACCAGTGACATGTCCAGGCCCGTCTGAACTTTGCTAGAGTGCATTTGGATGATCCAGAAGAGGATTGGGAGAATGTCATATGGTCAGATGAAACCAAAATATAACTTTTGGTAAAAACTCAACTCGTCGTGTTTGGAGGACAAAGAATGCTGAGTTGCATCCAAAGAACACCATACCTACTGTGAAGCATGGGGGGTGGAAACATCATGCTTTGGGGCTTTTTTCTGCAAAGGGACCAGGACTGACTGATCCGTGTAAAGGAAAGAATAAATGAGGCCATGTATCGTGAGATTTTGAGTGAAAACCTCCTTCCATCAGCAAGGGCATTGAAGATGAAACGTGGCTGGGTCTTTCAGCATGACAATGATCCCAAACACACCGCCGGGCAACGAAGGAGTGGCTTCGTAAGAAGTATTTCAAGGTCCTGGAGTGGCCTAGCCAGTCTCCAGATCTCAACCCCATAGAAAATCTTTGGAGGGAGTTGAAAGTCCGTGTTGCCCACCAACAGCCCCCAAAACATCACTGCTCTAGAGGAGATCTGCATGGAGGAATGGGCCAAAATACCAGCAACAGTGTGTTGAAAACCTTGTGAAGACTTACAGAAAACGTTTGACCTGTGTCATTGCCAACAAAGGGTATATAACAAAGTATTGAGAAACGTTTGTTATTGACCAAAAACGTATTTTCCACCATAATTTGCAAATAAATTCATAAAAAATCCTACAATGTGATTTTCTGGAATTTTTTTTTTCTCATTTTGTCTGTCATAGTTGACGTGTACCTATGATGAAAATTACAGGCCTCTCTCATCTTTTTAAGTGGGAGAAACTTGCACAATTGGTGGCTGACTGTAAATAGAGGTGTAGATAATAGTATGACATCAATTTGTGAGAATTATTTATGCCTGTTTGAGTAAAGTGTACTCTTTGCTTTAGGGATTACACATTAATAAAGGCAATTTTCTTTACATTATGGATACATTTAAGGAAAGTGATTCTGATTTTGAGTTCCTTGTGTATCATTATGATTACACCTTTAGTTTGGTTTGGGGCTGATTAAAAATCAGCCAGTTTGTAGAATTGGTTCTCCATTCTATGTTTGTCCTTTTGGAGCAGGTGTGTTTCTTGGCGTATTGCTATATCAATATGGTTTCTTGCTAGGATATCAAGTGAGCTGGAAACATTTGATAGGACTAGTAAGGCCTTTCAAATTCCAAGAGAGAATAGCTAGCATTGCCATTGTTTAAAAAAAGTACGTATTATTAATGATGTAATTGTTATCTGTAGTGTTAACAAGCCTATGGATGTAAAACACAAAACCTGGACCCACAGGGACACTCACCCATTGGTCGTTCCCCACAACATGGTCTAGTATTCGAGGGGTAGAGGACTGAGAAGGGGTACTAACAGGGTGTAGTATTAGAGGGGTAGAGGACTGAGAAGGGGTACTAACAGGGTCTAGTATTAGAGAGGTAGAGGACTGACAAGGGGTACTAACAGGGTCTAGTATTCGAGGGGGTAGAGGACTGAGAAGGGGGGTACTAACAGGGTCTAGTATTAGAGGGGTAGAGGACTGAGAAGGGGGTACTAACAGGGTCTAGTATTAGAGGGGTAGAGGACTGAGAAGGGGGTACTAACAGGGTGTAGTATTCGAGGGGTAGAGGACTGAGAAGGGGGTACTAACAGGGTCTAGTATTAGAGAGGTAGAGGACTGAGAAGGGGGTACTAACAGGATCTAGTATTAGAGGGGTAGAGGACTGAGAAGGGGGTACTAACAGGGTGTAGTATTCGAGGGGTAGAGGACTGAGAAGGGGGTACTAACAGGGTGTAGTATTAGAGAGGTAGAGGACTGAGAAGGGGGTACTAACAGGGTGTAGTATTAGAGGGGTAGAGGACTGAGAAGGGGGTACTAACAGGGTGTAGTATTCGAGGGGTAGAGGACTGAGAAGGGGGTACTAACAGGGTGTAGTATTAGAGGGGTAGAGGACTGAGAAGGGGTACTAACAGGGTCTAGTATTAGAGAGGTAGAGGACTGACAAGGGGGTACTAACAGGGTCTAGTATTCGAGGGGTAGAGGACTGAGAAGGGGGTACTAACAGGGTCTAGTATTAGAGGGGTAGAGGACTGAGAAGGGGGTACTAACAGGGTGTAGTATTAGAGGGGTAGAGGACTGAGAAGGGGGTACTAACAGGGTGTAGTATTCGAGGGGTAGAGGACTGAGAAGGGGGTACTAACAGGGTCTAGTATTAGAGAGGTAGAGGACTGAGAAGGGGGTACTAACAGGATCTAGTATTAGAGGGGTAGAGGACTGAGAAGGGGGTACTAACAGGGTGTAGTATTCGAGGGGTAGAGGACTGAGAAGGGGGTACTAACAGGGTGTAGTATTCGAGGGGTAGAGGACTGAGAAGGGGGTACTAACAGGGTGTAGTATTCGAGGGGTAGAGGACTGAGAAGGGGGTACTAACAGGGTGTAGTATTAGAGGGGTAGAGGACTGCGAAGGGGGTACTAACAGGGTCTAGTATTAGAGGGGTAGATGAATAGCTACTCTATGAAGCAGGTAAACGTGTGTTAGAGACTCACCTGTAGCTACTCTATGAAGCAGGTAAACGTGTGTTAGAGACTCACCTGTAGCTACTCTATGAAGCAGGTAAACATGTGGTAGAGACTCACCTGTAGCTACTCTATGAAGCAGGTAAACGTGTGTTAGAGACTCACCTGTAGCTACTCTATGAAGCAGGTACACGTGTGTTAGAGACTCACCTGTAGCTACTCTATGAAGCAGGTAAACGTGTGTTAGAGACTCACATGTAGCTACTCTATGAAGCAGGTAAACGTGTGTTATAGACTCACCTGTAGCTACTCTATGAAGCAGGTAAACATGTGTTAGAGACTCACCTGTAGCTACTCATGAAGCAGGTAAACGTGTGTTAGAGACTCACATGTAGCTACTCAATGAAGCAGGTAAACGTGTGTTGCCATTTGACTTCAAAACTGTGGATTCTTACAATCATACACCGAGATCCGTTGCGGAGAGGACCCATGCGGTGTGCAGTGTTTATCAGTGGCATGGGACCCAGCTTCTCCTGCCCAAATAATTAATTGAAAAGATTGATCATGAAGGAAGTTGGGTTAACCCTGCTTCCACACCAGTTTCAAGTCCTGTGACCCGCACATGGAATTTACAGGAATGATTTTCGATGCATTCTGTTGTATTTTTTAGGAGATTGATTTGACGTTTCCAGGTCATGGAGCTGCCCGTCTGTCACATTGGCCGCTGTCTCCAAACCTTCCACTTTAGTTGAGTAGGTATCCACTATAGAAGTGAGCAGTGCAAGAGATTCATTTACCGGTTTTAATTGCAAGTTGCGGACTGAGAAGGGGGTACTAACAGGGTGTAGTATTAGAGGGGTAGAGGACTGAGAAGGGGGTACTAACAGGGTGTAGTATTAGAGGGGTAGTGGACTGAGAAGGGGGTACTAACAGGGTGTAGTATTAGAGGGGTAGAGGACAGAGAAGGGGGTACTAACAGGGTGTAGTATTAGAGGGGTAGAGGACAGAGAAGGGGGTACTAACAGGGTAACGGAGCGTACGCTTTATGGCCTCCTAATCGTACCAGTTATTTCAGAGAGCTGTGTAATTCATTTCAATTGCTTTTTGACATTAGCAGTAACCGCTGCTGTAATCACTGTTCCTCGGTGCGCTGTCCAGTGATTATTCAATTACCAAACCTAATTGACAAGCGCCATTCTGTTTTATTGGTTGATTTATTGGGTAATTGTGGCTGCCTTCCACTAAGGTTGCATCCCAAAATGGCACCCTATTCCACACATAGTGGCTGGTCAAAAGTAGTCTGCTATGTAGTCAATAGAGTGTCATGTTGGACGGTGCCACTCAAAAGCAGCCACTTCACCCTTGGTGTTGGATTGCCGGAGTGGAGAGTGGCTTGGGTAGCGAGGCAGCAGCGTTGTCACGCCGACAGAATAGGAAACAGAATAAAACACCTGAAAGACCTTTTGGAATGTTGCTGTTTGTTGTTTATTGAAGTATTTACCATCGCTACGGTAACGGTAGGCTGACTGCACCTAGCAAAGGGTTGACAGAGACAAAGAAACCAACCACTTAAAAATGCACTTTCTGAAGTTAAACAATCTGTTCAACAATCCTTCATGTTTGTAAAGTGGCTTGTCTAAAAAAACCATGGGTCAAGGATATCACTAATGGAACCTGGAAAATATAAAACATCCTCAGTTTTTTATTGTGTTATTGAAGACCAGAGCTAAGCTCTTATCTGCTGTTCGTCCATCCCCCATGTAGACACTCAACTGAAGGGCTGTGTTAGATCCAACGTTTGTTATGGACTCACCCTGTAGCTACTCTATGAAGCAGGTAAACGTGTGTTAGAGACTCACCTGTAGCTACTCTATGAAGCAGATAAATGTGTGTTAGAGACTCACATGTAGCTACTCTATGAAGCAGGTAAACGTGTGTTAGAGACTCACCTGTAGCTACTCTATGAAGCAGGTAAACGTGTGTTAGAGACTCACCTGTAGCTACTCATGAAGCAGGTAAACGTGTGTTATAGACTCACAGGTAGCTACTCTATGAAGCAGGTAAACGTGTGTTAGAGACTCACATGTAGCTACTCTATGAAGCAGGTAAACGTATGTTAGAGACTCACCTGTAGCTACTCTATGAAGCAGGTAAACGTGTGTTATAGACTCACCTGTAGCTACTCTATGAAGCAGGTAAACGTGTGTTAGAGACTCACCTGTAGCTACTCTATGAAGCAGGTAAACGGTGTTAGAGACTCACCTGTAGCTACTCTATGAAGCAGGTAAACTGTGTGTTAGAGACTCACATGTAGCTACTCTATGAAGCAGGTAAACGTGTGTTAGAGACTCACCTGTAGCTACTCTATGAAGCAGGTAAACGTGTGTTAGAGACTCATGTAGCTACTCTATGAAGCAGGTAAACGTGTGTTAGAGACTCACCTGTAGCTACTCTATGAAGCAGGTAAACGTGTGTTAGAGACTCACCTGTAGCTACTCTATGAAGCAGGTAAACGTGTGTTAGAGACTCACCTGTAGCTACTCTATGAAGCAGGTAAACGTGTGTTAGAGACTCACCTGTAGCTATTCTATGAAGCAGGTAAACGTGTGTTAGAGACTCACCTGTAGCTACTCTATGAAGCAGGTAAACGTGTGTTAGAGACTCACCTGTAGCTACTCTATGAAGCAGGTAAACGTGTGTTAGAGACTCACCTGTAGCTACTCTATGAAGCAGGTAAACATGTGTTGCCATTTTACTTCAAAACTGTGGATTCTTACAATCATACACCGAGACCCTGCTATGGAGAGGACCCATGCGGTGTGCAGTGTTTATCAGTGGCATGGGACCCAGCTTCTCCTGCCCAAATAATTAATTGAAAAGAATGATAATGAAGGAAGTTGGGTTACCCTGCTTCCACACCAGTTTCAAGTCCTGTGACCCGCACATGGAATTTACAGGAATGATTTTCAATGCATTCTGTTGTATTTTTTAGGAGATTGATTTGACGTTTCCAGGTCATGGAGCTGCCCGTCTGTCACATTGGCCACTGTCTCCAAACCTTTCACTTTAGTTGAGTAGTTATCCACTTTAGAAGTGAGCAGTGCAAGAGATTAATTTACCGGTTTTAATTGCAAGTCGAGGACTGAGAAGGGGGTACTAACAGGGTGTAGTATTAGAGAGGTAGAGGACTGAGAAGGGGGTACTAACAGGGTGTAGTATTAGAGAGGTAGAGGACTGAGAAGGGGGTACTAACAGGATCTAGTATTAGAGGGGTAGAGGACTGAGAAGGGGGTACTAACAGGGTGTAGTATTAGAGAGGTAGAGGACTGAGAAGGGGGTACTAACAGGATATAGTATTAGAGGGGTAGAGGACTGAGAAGGGGGTACTAACAGGGTGTAGTATTAGAGGGGTAGAGGACTGAGAAGGGGGTACTAACAGGTTTTAGAGGGGTAGAGGACTGAGAAGGGGGTACTAACAGGGTGTAGTATTAGAGGGGTAGAGGACTAAGAAGGGGGTACTAACAGGTTTTAGAGGGGTAGAGGACTGAGAAGGGGGTACTAACAGGGTGTAGTATTAGAGGGGTAGAGGACTGAGAAGGGGGTACTAACAGGTTTTAGAGGGGTAGAGGACTGAGAAGGGGGTACTAACAGGGTGTAGTATTAGAGGGGTAGAGGACTGAGAAGGGGGTACTTACAGGGTGTAGTATTAGAGGGGTAGAGGACTGAGAAGGGGGGTACTAACAGGTTTTAGAGGGGGTAGAGGACTGAGAAGGGGGTACTAACAGGTTTTAGAGGGGTAGAGGGACTGAGAAGGGGGTACTAACAGGTTTTAGAGGGGTAGAGGACTGAGAAGGGGGTACTAACAGGTTTTAGAGGGGTAGAGGACTGAGAAGGGGGTACTAACAGGGTGTAGAGGAGTAGAGGACAGAGAAGGGGGTACTTACAGGGTTTAGAGGAGTAGAAGACTGAGAAGGGGGTACTAACAGGGTGTAGAGGAGTAGAGGACAGAGAAGGGGGTACTAACAGGGTAACGGAGCGTACGCTTTATGGCCTCCTAATCGTACCAGTTATTTCAGAGAGCTGTGTAATTCATTTCAATTGCTTTTTGACATTAGCAGTAACCGCTGCTGTAATCACTGTTCCTCGGTGCGCTGTCCAGTGATTATTCAATTACCAAACCTAATTGACAAGCGCCATTCTGTTTTAATGGTTGATTTATTGGGTAATTGTGGCTGCCTTCCACTAAGGTTGCATCCCAAAATGGCACCCTATTCCACACATAGTGCCTGGTCAAAAGTAGTCTGCTATGTAGTCAATAGAGTGTCATTTTGGATGGTGCCACTCAAAAGCAGCCACTTCACCCTTGGTGTTGGATTGCCGGAGTGGAGAGTGGCTTGGGTAGCGAGGCAGCAGCGTTGTCATGCCGACAGAAAAGGAAACAGAATAAAACACCTGAAAGACCTTTTGGAATGTTGTTGTTTGTTGTTTATTGAATTATTTACCATCGCTACGGTAACGGTAGGCTGACTGCACCTAGCAAATGGTTGACAGTGACAATAGAAACCAACCACTTACAAATGCACTTTCTGAAGTTAAACAATCTGTTCAACAATCCTTCATGTTTGTAAAGTGGCTTGTCTAAAAAACCACGGGTCAAGGATATCACTAATGGAACCTGGAAAATATAAAACATCCTCCGTTTTTCATTGTGTTATTGAGGACCCAGAGCAAAGCTCCTATCTGCTGTTCGTCCATCCCCCATGTAGACACTCAACTGAAGGGCTGTGTTAGATCCAACGTGTGTTAGAGACTCACCTGTAGCTACTCTATGAAGCAGGTAAACGTGTGTTAGAGACTCACCTGTAGCTACTCTATGAAGCAGGTAAACGTGTGTTAGAGACTCACCTGTAGCTACTCTATGAAGCAGGTAAACGTGTGTTAGAGACTCACCTGTAGCTACTCTATGAAGCAGGTAAACGTGTGTTATAGACTCACATGTAGCTACTCTATGAAGCAGGTAAACATGTGTTATATCCAAGGGTTGTGTTATATCCAACATGTGTTAGGTAAGGGTTGTGTTAGATCCAACATGTGTGGGTAGCCTAACGGTTAGCGTGTTGGGCCAGTAACTGAAAGGTTGCTTGTTCGAATACCTGAGCTCAAAAGGTGAAAAACCTGTCGCTGTGCCCTTGAGCAAGGCACTTAACCCCCTAATTTGCTCCAGGGGCACTGAACTACTATGGCTGACCCCGTAAACCAACACATTTCACTGCACCTACCTGCTGTATTTGTCAACATATATGTGTTAGGTTAGGTTTGCATTAGACGTGTAATAAGGACTTGGATAGATCCAACGTGTGGTAGCGACTCACGTGTCCTCTTCATAACTGTCTCTTGTCTCCTGCTTCCTTTGATGACTAAGAGATAGAAGGAAGTTTTACCAACGCTGAGAAGAAGAACTCTTCAGAATAATACATCTGGAGGCTCCTGCTTCGCGGTAATTGACATTGGACAACATCATTTGCATAATGATTCATAACCTCGAGGGAGACGGTTTAAAAAGGAGGGAAGCATTATGGATTTGACTAATTAGCTATCATCAATTCTCCTCTGTTGTTGTAGACGTCGTTAGTTTGATAAAGCTATGTTGATCAGACAACCAGAGTGTTAGTTTGATAGAGCTATGTTGATCAGAGTGTTAGTTTGATAGAGCTATGTTGATCAGACAACCAGAGTGTTAGTTTGATAGAGCTATGTTGATCAGAGTGTTAGTTTGATAGAGCTATGTTGATCAGACAACCATAGTGTTAGTTTGATAGAGCTATGTTGATCAGAGTGTTAGTTTGATAGATCTATGTTGATCAGACAACCATAGTGTTAGTTTGATAGAGCTATGTTGATCAGACATCCATAGTGTTAGTTTGATAGAGCTATGTTGATCAGACAACCATAGTGTTAGTTTGATAGAGCTATGTTGATCAGAGTGTTAGTTTGATAGAGCTATGTTGATCAGACATCCATAGTGTTAGTTTGATAGAGCTATGTTGATCAGACAACCATAGTGTTAGTTTGATAGAGCTATGTTGATCAGACATCCATAGTGTTAGTTTGATAGAGCTAAGTTGATCAAACAACCATAGTGTTAGTTTAATAAAGCTATGTTGATCAGAGTGTTAGTTTGATAGATCTATGTTGATCAGACAACCATAGTGTTAGTTTGATAGAGCTATGTTGATCAGACATCCATAGTGTTAGTTTGATAGAGCTATGTTGATCAGACAACCATAGTGTTAGTTTGATAGAGCTATGTTGATCAGAGTGTTAGTTTGATAGAGCTATGTTGATCAGACAACCATAGTGTTAGTTTGATAGAGCTATGTTGATCCCACAACCATAGTGTTAGTTTGATAGAGCTATGTTGATCAGACAACCATAGTGTTAGTTTGATAGAGCTATGTTGATCAGACAACCATAGTGTTAGTTTGATAGAGCTATGTTGATCAGAGTGTTAGTTTGATAGAGCTATGTTGATCAGACAACCATAGTGTTAGTTTGATAGAGCTATGTTGATCAGACATCCATAGTGTTAGTTTGATAGAGCTATGTTGATCAGACATCCATAGTGTTAGTTTGATAGAGCTATGTTGATCAGACAACCATAGTGTTAGTTTGATAGAGCTATGTTGATCAGAGTGTTAGTTTGATAGATCTATGTTGATCAGACAACCATAGTGTTAGTTTGATAGAGCTATGTTGATCAGACAACCATAGTGTTAGTTTGATAGAGCTATGTTGATCAGACATCCATAGTGTTAGTTTGATAGGGCTATGTTGATCAGACAACCATAGTGTTAGTTTGATAGAGCTATGTTGATCAGACTGTTAGTTTGATAGAGCTATGTTGATCAGACAACCATAGTGTTAGTTTGATAGAGCTATGTTGATCAGACATCCATAGTGTTAGTTTGATAGAGCTATGTTGATCAGACAACCATAGTGTTTGTTTGATAGATGTCATGCCCTGACTCAGGGTACTCTTATATGTTGAGTCAGGGTGTGAATGTTCTATGTTGTTGTATCTAGTATGTGTATTTCTATGTTGGCCGGTGTGGTTCCCAATCAGAGGCAGCTGTCGCTCGTTGTCTCTGATTGGGGACCATACTTAGGCAGCCTATTGGCACTGTATAGTTGTGGGATCTTGTTCCTTGTAAGGTATGTTGTGTGTTCTACCTTGGACTTCACGTTTCGTTTCGTTTCGTTTCGTTTCGTTTCATTTCGTTTGTTGTTTTGTCGTTGTGTTTATAAGTTAATAAACATGTACGCATATCACGCTGCGCCTTGGTCTGCCCCGTCATTGAACGAACGTGACAATAGAGCTATGTTGATCAGACATCCATAGTGTTAGTTTGATAGAGCTATGTTGATCAGACAACCATAGTGTTAGTTTGATAGAGCTATGTTGATCAGACATCCATAGTGTTAGTTTGATAGAGCTATGTTGATCAAACAACCATAGTGTTAGTTTAAAAAAGCTATGTTGATCAGAGTGTTAGTTTGATAGATCTATGTTGATCAGACAACCATAGTGTTAGTTTGATAGAGCTATGTTGATCAGACATCCAGAGTGTTAGTTTGATAGAGCTATGTTGAATAGACAACCATAGTGTTAGTTTGATAGAGCTATGTTGATCAGACAACCATAGTGTTAGTTTGATAGAGCTATGTTGATCAGACAACCATAGTGTTAGTTTGATAGAGCTATGTTGATCAGAGTGTTAGTTTGATAGAGCTATGTTGATCAGACAACCATAGTGTTAGTTTGATAGAGCTATGTTGATCAGACAACCATAGTGTTAGTTTGATAGAGCTATGTTGATCAGAGTGTTAGTTTGATAGAGCTATGTTGATCAGAGTGTTAGTTTGATAGATCTATGTTGATCAGACAGCCATAGTGTTAGCTTGATAGAGCTATGTTGATCAGAGTGTTAGTTTGATAGAGCTATGTTGATCAGACAACCATAGTGTTAGTTTGATAGAGCTATGTTGATCCGAGTGTTAGTCTGATAGAGCTATGTTGATCAGACATCCAGAGTGTTAGTTTGATAGAGCTATGTTGATCAGACAACCATAGTGTTAGTTTGATAGAGCTATGTTGATCAGAGTGTTAGTTTGATAGAGCTATGTTGATCAGAGTGTTAGTTTGATAGAGCTATGTTGATCAGAGTGTTAGTTTGATAGAGCTATGTTGATCAAAGTGTTAGTTTGATAGAGCTATGTTGATCAGAGTGTTAGTTATATAGAGCTATGTTGATCAGACATCCAGAGGGTTAGTTTCATAGAGCTATGTTGATTAGAGTGTTAGTTTGATAGAGCTATGTTGATCAGACATCCAGAGTGTTAGTTTGATAGAGCTATGTTGATCAGACAACCATAGTGTTAGTTTGATAGAGCTATGTTGATCAGAGTGTTAGTTTGATAGATCTATGTTGATCAGACAACCATAGTGTTAGTTTGATAGAGCTATGTTGATCAGACAACCATAGTGTTAGTTTGATAGAGCTATGTTGATCAGACATCCATAGTGTTAGTTTGATAGAGCTATGTTGATCAGACAACCATAGTGTTAGTTTGATAGAGCTATGTTGATCAGAGTGTTAGTTTGATAGATCTATGTTGATCAGACAACCATAGTGTTAGTTTGATAGAGCTATGTTGATCAGACAACCATAGTGTTAGTTTGATAGAGCTATGTTGATCAGACATCCATAGTGTTAGTTTGATAGGGCTATGTTGATCAGACAACCATAGTGTTAGTTTGATAGAGCTATGTTGATCAGACTGTTAGTTTGATAGAGCTATGTTGATCAGACAACCATAGTGTTAGTTTGATAGAGCTATGTTGATCAGACATCCATAGTGTTAGTTTGATAGAGCTATGTTGATCAGACAACCATAGTGTTAGTTCGATAGATGTCATGCCCTGACTCAGGGGTACTCTTATATGTTGAGTCAGGGTGTGAATGTTCTATGTTGTTGTATCTAGTATGTGTATTTCTATGTTGGTCGGGTGGTTCCCAATCAGAGGCAGCTGTCGCCGTTGTCTCTGATTGGGGACCATACTTAGGCAGCCTATTGGCACTGTATAGTTGTGGGATCTTGTTCCTTGTAAGGTATGTTGTGTGTTCTACCTGGACTTCACGTTCGTTTCGTTCGTTTCGTTTCGTTTGTTGTTTTGTCGTTGTGTTTATAAGTTAATAAACATGTACGCATATCACGCTGCGCTTTGGTCTGCCCGTCATTGAAGCGAACGTGACAATAGAGCTATGTTGATCAGACATCCATAGTGTTAGTTTGATAGAGCTATGTTGATCAGACAACCATAGTGTTAGTTTGATAGAGCTATGTTGATCAGACATCCATAGTGTTAGTTTGATAGAGCTATGTTGATCAAACAACCATAGTGTTAGTTTAATAAAGCTATGTTGATCAGAGTGTTAGTTTGATAGATCTATGTTGATCAGACAACCATAGTGTTAGTTTGATAGAGCTATGTTGATCAGACATCCATAGTGTTAGTTTGATAGAGCTATGTTGATCAGACAACCATAGTGTTAGTTTGATAGAGCTATGTTGATCAGAGTGTTAGTTTGATAGAGCTATGTTGATCAGACAACCATAGTGTTAGTTTGATAGAGCTATGTTGATCAGAGTGTTAGTTTGATAGAGCTATGTTGATCAGACATCCAGAGTGTTAGTTTGATAGAGCTATGTTGAATAGACAACCATAGTGTTAGTTTGATAGAGCTATGTTGATCAGACAACCATAGTGTTAGTTTGATAGAGCTATGTTGATCAGACAACCATAGTGTTAGTTTGATAGAGCTATGTTGATCAGAGTGTTAGTTTGATAGAGCTATGTTGATCAGACAACCATAGTGTTAGTTTGATAGAGCTATGTTGATCAGACAACCATAGTGTTAGTTTGATAGAGCTATGTTGATCAGAGTGTTAGTTTGATAGATCTATGTTGATCAGACAACCATAGTGTTAGTTTGATAGAGCTATGTTGATCAGACAACCATAGTGTTAGTTTGATAGAGCTATGTTGATCAGACATCCATAGTGTTAGTTTGATAGGGCTATGTTGATCAGACAACCATAGTGTTAGTTTGATAGAGCTATGTTGATCAGACTGTTAGTTTGATAGAGCTATGTTGATCAGACAACCATAGTGTTAGTTTGATAGAGCTATGTTGATCAGACATCCATAGTGTTAGTTTGATAGAGCTATGTTGATCAGACAACCATAGTGTTAGTTTGATAGATGTCATGCCCTGACTCAGGGGTACTCTTATATGTTGAGTCAGGGTGTGAATGTTCTATGTTGTTGTATCTAGTATGTGTATTTCTATGTTGGCCGGTGTGGTTCCCAATCAGAGGCAGCTGTCGCTCGTTGTCTCTGATTGGGGACCATACTTAGGCAGCCTATTGGCACTGTATAGTTGTGGGATCTTGTTCCTTGTAAGGTATGTTGTGTGTTCTACCTTGGACTTCACGTTTCGTTTCGTTTCGTTTCGTTTCGTTCGTTTGTTGTTTTGTCGTTGTGTTTATAAGTTAATAAACATGTACGCATATCACGCTGCGCCTTGGTCTGCCCCGTCATTGAACGAACGTGACAATAGAGCTATGTTGATCAGACATCCATAGTGTTAGTTTGATAGAGCTATGTTGATCAGACAACCATAGTGTTAGTTTGATAGAGCTATGTTGATCAGACATCCATAGTGTTAGTTTGATAGAGCTATGTTGATCAAACAACCATAGTGTTAGTTTAATAAAGCTATGTTGATCAGAGTGTTAGTTTGATAGATCTATGTTGATCAGACAACCATAGTGTTAGTTTGATAGAGCTATGTTGATCAGACATCCATAGTGTTAGTTTGATAGAGCTATGTTGATCAGACAACCATAGTGTTAGTTTGATAGAGCTATGTTGATCAGAGTGTTAGTTTGATGGAGCTATGTTGATCAGACAACCATAGTGTTAGTTTGATAGAGCTTATGTTGATCAGAGTGTTAGTTTGATAGAGCTATGTTGATCTGGACATCCAGAGTGTTAGTTTGATAGAGCTATGTTGAATAGACAACCATAGTGTTAGTTTGATAGAGCTATGTTGATCAGACAACCGTAGTGTTAGTTTGATAGAGCTATGTTGATCAGACAACCATAGTGTTAGTTTGATAGAGCTATGTTGATCAGAGTGTTAGTTTGATAGAGCTATGTTGATCAGACAACCATAGTGTTAGTTTGATAGAGCTATGTTGATCAGACAACCATAGTGTTAGTTTGATAGAGCTATGTTGATCAGAGTGTTAGTTTGATAGAGCTATGTTGATCAGAGTGTTAGTTTGATAGATCTATGTTGATCAGACAACCATAGTGTTAGTTTGATAGAGCTATGTTGATCAGAGTGTTAGTTTCATAGAGCTATGTTGATCAGACAACCATAGTGTTAGTTTGATAGAGCTATGTTGATCCGAGTGTTAGTCTGATAGAGCTATGTTGATCAGACATCCAGAGTGTTAGTTTGATAGAGCTATGTTGATCAGACAACCATAGTGTTAGTTTGATAGAGCTATGTTGATCAGAGTGTTAGTTTGATAGAGCTATGTTGATCAGAGTGTTAGTTTGATAGAGCTATGTTGATCAGAGTGTTAGTTTGATAGAGCTATGTTGATCAAAGTGTTAGTTTGATAGAGCTATGTTGATCAGAGTGTTAGTTTGATAGAGCTATGTTGATCAGACATCCAGAGGGTTAGTTTGATAGAGCTATGTTGATCAGAGAGTTAGTTTCATAGAGCTATGTTGATTAGAGTGTTAGTTTGATAGAGCTATGTTGATCAGACATCCAGAGTGTTAGTTTGATAGAGCTATGTTGATCAGACAACCATAGTGTTAGTTTGATAGAGCTATGTTGATCAGAGTGTTAGTTTGATAGAGCTATGTTGATCAGAGTGTTAGTTTGATAGAGCTATGTTGATCCCACAACCATAGTGTTAGTTTGATAGAGCTATGTTGATCAGACAACCATATTGTTAGTTTGATAGAGCTATGTTGATCAGACAACCATAGTGTTAGTTTGATAGAGCTATGTTGATCAGAGTGTTAGTTTGATAGAGCTATGTTGATCAGAGTGTTAGTTTGATAGAGCTATGTTGATCAAAGTGTTAGTTTGATAGAGCTATGTTGATCAGAGTGTTAGTTTGATAGAGCTATGTTGATCAGACATCCAGAGGGTTAGTTTGATAGAGCTATGTTGATCAGAGTGTTAGTTTGATAGAGCTATGTTGATCAGAGTGTTAGTTTGATAGAGCTATGTTGATCAGACATCCAGAGTGTTAGTTTGATAGAGCTATGTTGATGAGACAACCATAGTGTTAGTTTGATAGAGCTATGTTGATCCCACAACCATAGTGTTAGTTTGATAGAGCTATGTTGATCAGACAACCATATTGTTAGTTTAATAGAGCTATGTTGATCAGACAACCATAGTGTTAGTTTGATAGAGCTATGTTGATCAGACAACCATAGTGTTAGTTTGATAGAGCTATGTTGATCAGAGTGTTAGTTTGATAGAGCTATGTTGATCCCACAACCATAGTGTTAGTTTGATAGAGCTATGTTGATCAGACAACCATAGTGTTAGTTTGATAGAGCTATTGTCACGATCGTCGTAAGGAATTGACCAAGGCGCAGCGTGTGAAACGAACATGTTGACTTTATTTAAAGTACTCGAACCAAAAACAATAAACAATGACGAAACGTGAAGTCCACAGTTACAAAGACTGATACGGAACAAAAACCCACAATCCTAAAGTGAACACTGACAGTTTAAATATGGCTCCCAATCAGAGATAACGAGCCGACAGCTGACACTCGTTACCTCCGATTGGGAGTCACATGACTACACAAGAACTAACCAAAACCAAACACACCCAAATGAACACACCCTATACCCAACATAACGAATACACCCTGGCTCAAATACACAGTCCCGGAGCCAGAGCGTGACAGCTATGTTGATCAGACAACCATAGTGTTAGTTTGATAGAGCTATGTTGATCAGAGTGTTAGTTTGATAGAGCTATGTTGATCAGACAACCATAGTGTTAGTTTGATAGAGCTATGTTGATCAGACAACCATAGTGTTAGTTTGATAGAGCTATGTTGATCAGACAACCATAGTGTTTTTATGAGATCATCACATTTTCATTCCTGATCATCACCAGGCAGCGTTGTTACAGGGTTGCCAACATGTCCCATGTCGAAACATAATTCAAAGTAAAAGTTTTGACATTTCTAAAAGGGTCAGAATTCATATTTCCTTTAGTTTTTTTTGGGGTTATAATGATGATCGTCGTTAAGAGGAAATAATCCTTTATTCTGTCAAACTCTTTTCATTTGTCAGAGTGACTCTCACTTTGTGACATTTAGGCCTCTGGTCAAAAGTAGTCCACCATATAGAGAATAGTGTACCATTTGGTACGCGTTCTATATCAAACACTCTTCATCTGTCAAAGTTTCTGTCACATTGCGCCATTCGTGTAATTTCAGTCTCTGTTCGAGGACGGTGGTATTAATCTGGATTGAGAAGCTATTTACCTGACATGTAAGTGCTGCATTTGCAACAATCAACTTAATTGGGCATAACACTTTGTTAGATGTTTTATTGTTCAGAAAATCATATTTCTGTTTGTTGGTTTCCATTTCAGAAGAGAAGCACCTATCAGGGATAAAAGAGACCTGCTCTCATCTGGCCCTCATGGAGAGGTGCTGTGTGTGTCTCTGTGTGTGTGTGTGTCTCTCTGTGTGTGTGTGTGTGTGTGTGTGTGTGTGTGTGTGTGTGTGTGTGTGTGTGTGTGTGTGTGTGTGTGTCTGTGTCTGTGTCTGTGTCTGTGTGTGTGTGTTGCATGGAGAGGTCCTTCATTACAAACATAATTATTCTTTTCATTAAAAGTTGTTGACAGTAGAGGCCACCACAGTGAAACTGAGCAGAAAATACATTCCAATTATTCACCTGTTTCAAGACGTTGTTATTATTATTATATTATTATAATGTAGATAACAAATTCTGGTTCAGTGGTTCGTAAGTGAAATGTCATGACAGGACTCCACCAAGCGTGACCCTAACCTTAACCCAAGCATGACCCTAACCCTAACCCAAGCATGACCCTAACCCTAACCCAAGCATGACCCTAACCCAAGCATGACCCTAACCTTAACCCAAGCATGACCCTAACCCAAGCGTGACTCACTAACCTTAACCCAAGCATGACCCCTAACCCAAGCATGACCCTACCCTTCCAAGCATGACCCTAACCCTACCCAAGCATGACCCTAACCCAAGCATAACCTAACCCTAACCCAAGCATGACCCTAACCTTAACCCAAGCATGACCCTAACCCAAGCATAACCCAAACTTAACCCAAGCATGACCCCTAACCCAAGCATGACCTTTACCCTAACCCAAGCATGACCCTAACTCAAGCATAACCCTAAACTTAACCCAAGCATGACCCTAACCCAAGCATGACCCTTACCCTAACCCAAGCATGACCCTAACCCTAACCCAAGCATGACCCTAACCCAAGCATAACCCTAACCCTGCCTAAACGCATGACCACCTAACCCAAGCATGACCCTAACCCAAGCATGACCCTTACCCTAACCCAAGCATGACCCTAACCCTAACTTCCACAGCCCTAATCTTAACCCAAGCATGACCCTAACAAGCTAACCTAACCCAAGCATGACCCTAACCTAAGCATGACCTACCTAACCCAAGCATGACCCTAACCTAGCATGACCCTAACCCAAGCATGACCCCAACCAAGCAGTGACCCCTAACCCAAGCGTGAACCCTAACCTAAGCGTGACCCTGACCCAAGCGTGACCCTAACCCAAGCGTTGACCCAACCAGCGTGACCCTGATCCAAGCGTGACCCTAACCCAAGCATGACCCTATCCAAGCGCCGACCCTGACCCAAGCGTGACCCAACATAGCGTGACCCCTAAAGCGTGGACCCTAACCCCAAGCGTGAACCCTAACCCAAGCGTGACCCTAACCCTAACCCGAGCGTAACCCAAACCAAGCGTAACCTAACCTTAACTAAGCGTGACCCTAACCAAAGCATGACCCTAACCCAAGTGTGACCCTAACCCAAGCGTGACCCTAACCTTATCCCAAGCGTGACTGACTTTTCAATTTGAACCTTTTTTCTGTCATAAGTATTTGACGTATAGGATTTAAGCCAGGTCTGATCCTACCCCATCAGACACCCCTACCACCCCCTGTACCTGCCCTTCTCTCTATAACCTCTAAGGACCTTCAGCCTGCCAGTTAAGCCAGATTGGATTGAAGAGAGATGACAAGACAGTCAGAGAGACAGTCAGACAGTCAGACAGACAGTAAGTCAGTCAGACAGACCTACAGACAGACAGATGGAAAAACAGTCAGACAGACAATGGAGTGATGTTGTCACCCAGAGTTGGAGCTGACCAGCCACACAACACCCAGCCAGACCCCATGTCCAATGATGAGGTGGTGAGAGAGGAGAGACAGGACAGGACAGATGTCCAGTGATGAGGTGATGAGAGAGCAGAGACAGGACAGATGTCCAGTGATGAGGTGGTGAGAGAGGAGAGACAGGACAGATGTCCAGTGATGAGGTGGTGAGAGAGGAGGGACATATGTCCAATGATGAGGTGATAGAGAGGAGAGACAGGACAAATGTCCAGTGATGAGGTGATAAGAGAGCAGAGACAGGACAGATGTCCAGTGATGAGGTGGTGAGAGAGGAGAGACAGGACAGATGTCCAGTGATGAGGTGGTGAGAGAGGAGAGACAGGACAGATGTCCAGTGATGAGGTGATAAGAGAGGAGAGACAGGACAGATGTCCAGTGATGAGGTGGTGAGAGAGGAGAGACAGGACAGATGTCCAGTGATGAGGTGATGAGAGAGGAGAGACGGGACAGATGTCCAGTGATGAGGTGATGAGAGAGGAGAGACAGGACAGATGTCCAGTGATGAGGTGGTGAGAGAGTAGAGACAGGACAGATGTCCAGTGATGAGGTGATGAGAGAGTAGAGACAGTACAGATGTCCAGTGATGAGAGAGGAGAGACAGGAAAGATGTCCAGTGATGAGGTGATGAGAGAGGAGAGACAGGACAGATGTCCAGTGATGAGGTAGTGAGAGAGGAGAGACAGGACAGATGTCCAGTGATGAGGTGGTGAGAGAGTAGAGACAGGACAGATGTCCAGTGATGAGGTGATGAGAGAGGAGAGACAGGACAGATGTCCAGTGATGAGGTGATGAGAGAGGAGAGACAGGACAGATGTCCAGTGATGAGGTGATGAGAGACAGGACAGATGTCCAGTGATGAGGTAGTGAGAGAGGAGAGACAGGACAGATGTCCAGTGATGAGGTGATGAGAGAGGAGAGACAGGACAGATGTCCAGTGATGAGGTAGTGAGAGAGGAGAGACAGGACAGATGTCCAGTGATGAGGTGATGAGAGAGGAGAGACAGGACAGATGTCCAGTGATGAGGTAGTGAGAGAGGAGAGACAGGACAGATGTCCAGTGATGATGTGATGAGAGAGGAGAGACAGGACAGATGTCCAGTGATGAGGTGATGAGAGAGGAGAGACAGGACAGATGTCCAGTGATGAGGTGATGAGAGAGGGGAGACAGGACAGATGTCCAGTGATGAGGTGATGAGAGACAGGACAGATGTCCAGTGATGAGGTGATGAGAGAGGAGAGACAGGACAGATGTCCAGTGATGAGGTGATGAGAGAGCAGAGACAGGACAGATGTCCAGTGATGAGGTAGTGAGAGAGGAGAGACAGGACAGATGTCCAGTGATGAGGTGGTGAGAGAGGAGAGACAGGACAGATGTCCAGTGATGAGGTGATGAGAGAGGAGAGACAGGACAGATGTCCAGTGATGAGGTGATGAGAGAGGGGAGACAGGACAGATGTCCAGTGATGAGGTGATGAGAGACAGGACAGATGTCCAGTGATGAGGTGATGAGAGAGGAGAGACAGGACAGATGTCCAGTGATGAGGTGATGAGAGAGCAGAGACAGGACAGATGTCCAGTGATGATGTGATGAGAGAGGAGAGACAGGACAGATGTCCAGTGATGAGGTGATGAGAGACAGGACAGATGTCCAGTGATGAGGTGGTGAGAGAGGAGAAACAGGACAGATATGATCTATGGTTATAGTGTTATAGTGTTTATTATCATTAGTATGATCTATGGTTATAGTGTTATAGTGAGTGTCCGTGGTATTACATCTTAGCTGTCTCAGTGTTTGTTTCTCTGTAAATCATCAACATTTCAGACTCTGTTTCAGACTGCTGTATGAGAGACAGAAATTACATCAACTAGACACAAACATTGGGGGAGAAGGGAGGGAGGGAGGGAGGGAGGGGAGAGAGAGAGAGAAGAGAGAGAGAGAGAGAGAGAGAGAGAGAGAGAGAGAGAGAGAGAGAGAGAGAGAGAGAGAGGGGGTAGAGAGAGAGAGAGAGAGAGAGAGAGGAGAGAGAGAGAGAAGGCCTTACAACACAGAATAGGTGTTTATACTGTAATATTGTTGACTGAATGTGGGGGGCCAGGTTATTTTGTGAGGGTAACGAAAACATAACGGTAGGAAAGAGCAACCGCAGCAGAGGGGAGGCTAGCTGTGAAATAATTTCCTGTCAGGGCGTAAACGCTGCTCAATTGAGGTTAATATTTCTACTTTCAAAAGCAATTTATTTTCTAACAACCGCTGGAAAGCAGACAACATATCTCATGTTTCCCTTTTCCCTTGAATTTCATTTGGTATTTTTCTCTCCCCTACTCTGCACACACACACACACACGCACACACATTTCTAAGCGAGTGTTTACTGTCAACTCACGGCAGCTTGAGCTGGGTCTTTAGTCTGGCAGTGAGACATTGCCTGCTGGGGTTGCGAGTGGATTAAGATTAGGGGTTAAAATAATAATGCATTATTTTGAGCAAGAGAGACCTCAATGCCATTTCAGAGATTTTTGTTCCTTGTGTCAATTAAAACTCACATATTTCAGCTGAAGGAAACTCACATATTTTCATGTGAAGGATGAATATTTTGGTAAACAACTATTTTAGTATTTTAAAGGCAGGGTTATGTAATGCCTACTTTTGGGTAGAGGTGTGTGTGTGTGTGTGTGTGTGTGTGTGTGTGTGTGTGTGTGTGTGTGTGTGTGTGTGTGTGTATGCACACACTTGTGTATGACCCGTAGAGTCATCTTTCAGCTGCTCATTTGCACATATCCTCCTCTGACACCTGGAGCCCCTCCCACCTCTCATGCTAAACCCCAAAGCATTCTGGGACTTGTTGTGCGGTCCCCAGTCAGCTTGATCCAGCCAGCTAAGTCTCTGGTTTCTGGTGGAAATAGGGTGGGGAATAGAGTGGGAATAGGGTGAGGAATAGAGGAATAGGGTGGGATTAGGGTGGGAAGTTAGAGTGAATAGAGTGGGAATAGGGTGGGAATAGGGTGGGAATAGAGTGGGAATAGAGTGGGAATAGGGGTGGGAATAGAATGGGAAGTTAGGGTGGGATTAGGGTGGGAATAGAGTGGAATAGAGGGAATGGGGTGGGAATAGGGTGGGAATAGGATGGGATAGGGTGAGAATAGGGTGGGAATAGGGGTGGGAATAGGTGGAAATAGTGTGGGAATAGAGTGGGAAAAGAGTGGGAATAGTGTGGGGAATATTAGTGGGAATATAGTGGGAATAAAGGAATAGGGTAGGGTAGGTAAGTGGAAATAGGGTTGGAATAGGGTGGGAATAGGTGGGAATAGGGGTGGGAATATAGTTGAAATAGGGTGTAAATAGGGTGGGAATAGGGTGGGAATAGGTTGGGAATAGTTGGGAATAGTGTGGGAATGAGGTGGGAATTTGTGGGAATGAAGTGGAATAGTGGGAATAGAGTGGAATAGTGTGGGAATAGAGTGGGAATAGGGTGGGAATAGAGTGGGAATAGGGTTGGGAAGTAGGGTGGGAATAGAGGTGGGAATAGAGTGGGAATAGGGGTGGGAATGGGTGGGAATAGTGTGGAATAGTGTGGGAATAGTGGGCGGAGATAGAGGGAAGTGTGGGAATAGTGGGAAAGTGGGAATAGAGTGGGAATAGAGTGGGAGATAGGGTGGGAATAGGGTGAGAATAGGGTGAATAGTGTGGGAATAGGGTGGGAAGAGAGTGGGAATGAAATGAGCGAGAGTGCGAATAGTGTGGGAATAGTGTAGGAATAGTGTGGGAATAGGGTGGGAATAGTAAAATAGGGGTGGGAATAGGGTGCCATTTGAGATGCAAACAGTGTATTTTGTTACTTAGCTCCTTACCGCACATAGTTGGCACTATCCAGCCACGCGGACAGCTCCACTCTCTCCTCCCTCACGTCCTCCACTCCTCCCCTCACGTCCTCCACTCTCGCCTCCCTCACGTCCTCCCCTCTCACTCCTCCCTCGCGTCCTCCTCTCCTCCCCTCGCGTCTCCTCTCCTCCCTCTCGCTCCTCCACTCTCTCCTCCCCTCGCGTCCTCCCCTCTCCTCCCCTCACGTCCTCCACTCTCCTCCCCTCGCGTCCTCCACTCTCCTCCCCTCGTCCTCCACTCTCCTCCCCTCGCGTCCTCCACTCTCCTCCCTCGCGTCCTCCACTCTCTCCTCCCACCCGCTCCTCCACTCTCCTCCCTCTCCTCTCCCCTCCGTCCTCCACTTCCCTCCCCTCGCGTCCTCCACTCTCCTCCCTCGCGTCCTCCACTCTCCTCCCCTCACGTCCTCCTCCTCCCCTCGCGTCCTCCACTCTCTCTCCCTGAGTCCTCCTCTCCTCCCCTCGCGTCCCTCCACTCTCCTCCCTCTCCTCCCTTCCTCCTCCACTCTCTCCTCCCCTCCCGTCCTCCCTCTCCTCCCTCGCGTCCTCCTCTCCTCCCTCTTGTCCTCCCTCCTCCCCTCCTCGTCCTCCTCTCCTCCCCTACGTCCTCCTCTCCTCCTCGCGGCCTCCTCGTCCTCCCCTCCTCCTCCCCTCCTCCTCCCCGTCCTCCTCTCCTCCCCCACCCTCCTCTCCTCCCCTCGCGTCCCTCCTCTCTCCCTCGCCTCTCTCCCCTCGCCTCCCCTCACGTCCCTCCACTCTCCTCCCCTCGTCCTCCCCCTCTCTCCTCCCTTCCTCCTCCCTCTCCTCCCCTCTCCTCCCTCCCCCCCTCCTCCGTCCTCCCTCTCCTCCCCTCGCGTCCTCCTCTCTCCTCCCTCACGTCCTCCACTCTCCCTCCCTCGCGTCCTCCACTCTCCTCCCTCGCGTCACTCCTCTCCTCCCCTCACTCCTCCCTTCTCCTACCTCGCGTCCTCCTCTCCTCCCCTCACGTCCCTCCACTCTCCTCCTCCCGTCCTCCCTCTCTCCTCCCCTCGCGTCCTCGACTCTCCTCCCTCACGTCCTCCTCTCTCTCTCCCTCGCGTCCTCACTCTCCTCCCCTCACGTCCTCACTCTCCTCCTCTCTCCACTCTCCTCCCCTCTACCCTCCTCTCTCCTCCCCTCGCGTCCTCCTCTCCTCCCTCTCCCTCCCACTCTCCTCCTCCCTCCTCTCTCTCCTCCCTCTCCTCCTCTTCTCTCCCCTCTCTCCTCCACTCTCCTCCCCTCGCGTCCTCCCTCTCCTCCCTCTCCTCCCTCTCCTCCCCTCTCCTCCTCTCCTCCCTCTCCCCTCCCTCCCCTCTCCTCACTCTCCTCCCTCTCTCCTCCCTCCCTCCCCTCTCTCCTCTTCTCCTCTCCCCCTCTCTCCTCCCTCTCCCTCTCCCTCTCCCTCCTCCCCTCTCGTCCTCCCTCTCCTCCCTCTCCTCTCTTCCCCTCTCCTTCCTCTCTCTCCCCTCTCCTCCTCTCCTCCTCCTCCTCTCCTCTCTCCTCCCTCTCCTCCTCTCCCTCCCCTCCTCCTCCACTCTCCTCCCTCTCCTCTCTCTCCCTCCTCTCCTCCCTCTCCTCCCCTCTCCTCTCTTCCTCCCCTCGCGTCCTCACTCTCCTCCCCTATCCTCCCCTCTCCTCCCCTCTCCTCCTCTCCTCCTCCTTCCTCCTCTCTCTCCCTCTCCTCCTCTCCTCCCTCTCCTCCCCTCTCCTCCCTCTCCTCCTCTCCCCTCCTCCTCTCTCCTCTCCCTCCTCTCCTCTCTCCTCCTCCGTCCTCCCTCTCCTCCCCTCTCTCTCTCCTCCTCCCTCTCCTCCTCTCTCCCCTCGCTCCTCCCTCTCCTCCCCTCTCTCCTCTCCTCCCTCCTCCCCTCTCCTCCCCTCTCCTCTCTCCTTCCCTCTCCTCCCTCTCCTCCTCTCCTCCTCCCTCCTCTCCTCCTCCTCCTCTCCTCCCCCTCCTCTCCTCTCTCCTCCCTCTCCTCCCTCTCCTCCCTCTCCTCCTCCTCGCGTCCTCCCTCTCCTCCTCCCCTCCTCCCTCTCCTCTCCTCCCCTCTCCTCCACTCTCCTCCTCCTCCTCCCTCCCTTCCTTCTCCTCCCCTCGCGTCCTCCTCTCTCCTCCCTCTCGTCCTCCTCTCCTCCCCTCGCGTCCTCCACTCTCCTCCCCTCGTCCTCCTCCACTCTCCTCCCTCCTCGCTCCTCCTCCTCCCTCCCCTCGCCTCCTCCCCTGCTCCCCCTCTCCTCCCTCTCCTCCCCTCTCCTCCCCTCCTCTCCCTCTCCTCTCCTCCCTCCTCTCTCTCCTCCCCTCACGTCCCTCCTCTCCTCCCCTCACGTCCTCACTCTCTCCTCCCCTCGCGACCTCAACTCTCCTCCCTCGCTCCTCCTCTCCTCCCCTCCTCCTCCTCCTCCCTCTCTCCTCCCTCACGTCCTCCATCTCTCCTCCCTCGCGTCCTCCCACTCTCTCCCTCCTCGTCCTCCACTCTCCTCCCTCCCGTCCTCCACTCTCCCTCCCTCTCCTCCACTCCTCCTCCCTGCGTCCTCCTTCTCCTCCCCTCGGTCCTCCTCTCTCCTCCCCTCACTCCTCCCTCTCCTCCTCTCCTCCCTCTCCTCCCTCTCCTCCTCCTCCTCCCCTCCTCACCTCCTCCCCTCGTCCTCCCTCTCCTCCCCTCCCGTCCTCCTCTCCTCCCCTCTCCTCCTCTCACTCCCCTCGCGTCCTCCTCTCTCCTCCCTCTCCTCCCTCCCCTCCCTCTCCACTCCTCTCCTCCTCTCCTCCCCTCTCTCCCTCTCCTCCCCTCCCTCTCCTCCTCTCCTCCACTCTCCCTCTCCTCCCTCTCCTCTCCCTCTCCTCTCCTCCTCCCTCCCTCTCTCCCTCTCCTCTTCCTCCACTCTCCTCCTCCTCTCCTCCCCCTCTCCTCCACTCTCTCCCCTCTCCTCCCCTCTCCTCCCCTCCCTCTCCCTCCTCTCCTCCCCTCCTCCATCCTCCTCCACCTTCCTCCCTCCACTCCTCCCCCCTCCTCCACTCTCCTCCTCTCGCGCCTCCTCTCCTCCCCTCTCTCCTCCCTCCCTCCCCCTCTCTCTCCTCCCTCTCCTCCCCTCTCCTCCTCTCCTCCCTCTCCCTCTCCCTCTCCTCCCCTCTCCTCCTCTCCTCCCCTCTCCTCCTCTCTCCTCCACCTCCTCCCTCTCCTCCCTCCTCCCCTCTCCTCACTCTCCTCCCCTCTCCTCCTCCTCTCCTCCCTCTCTCCCTCTCTCTCCCTCTCCTCCCTCCTCCCTCCCTCTCCTCCTCTCCTCCCCTCTCCTCCTCTCCTCCCCTCCTCCACTCTCCTCCCCTCTCCTCCCTCTCCTCCCCTCGTCCTCCCACTCTCCTCCCTCTCGTCCTCCTCCCTCCTCCCGTCCTCCACTCTCCCTCCCTCGCGTCCTCCACTCTCCCTCCCCTCGCGTCTCACTCTCCTCTCCCTCTCCTCTCTCCTCACTCGTCCTCCACTCTCCTCCCCTCTCCTCCCTCTCTCTCCCCTCTCTCTCACTCTCCTCCAGTCCTCCCTCTCCTTCTCTCTCCCTCTCCTCTCCTCCTCTCAGTCCTCCCTCTCCTCGCCTCTCCTCCCTCGCTCTCCTCCCTCTCCTCCCTCTCCTCCTTCCCCTCCCTCGCGTCCTCCTCTCTCTCCCTCGCGTCCTCCCTCTCTCCTCCCCTCCCTCCTCTCCTCCCCTCACGTCCTCCACTCTCCTCCCCTCACGTCCTCCACTCTCCTCCCCTCGCGTCCTCCCTCTCCCTCCCCCTCGCGTCCTCCTCTCTCCTCCCTCGCGTCCTCCCTCTCCTCTCCTCCTCCTCACGTCTCCACTCTCTCCTCCCCCTCGCGTCCTCCTCTCACTCCCTCGCGTCTCTCTCTCCTCCCCTCTCTCCTCCCTCTCCCCTCCGTCTCCTCTCCTCCCTCCGTCCTCCTCTTCTCTCCTCCCCTCACGTCCTCCCCTCTCCTCCCTGCTCTCCTCCCCTCGCTCCTCCACTCTCTCCTCCTCACTCCTCCTCTCTTCCTCTCCTCCACTCTCTCTCCCTCACGTCCTCACTCTCTCCCCTCACGTCCTCCTCTCCTCCCCTCTCTCCACTCTCTCCCTCTCTCTCCCCTCGTCCTCCTCTCCTCCCTCTCTCCACTCCTCCTCCCCTCTCTCACTCTCCTCCCCTCGCGTCCTCCACTCTCCTCCCCTCGCATCCTCCACTCTCCTCCCCTCGCGTCCTCCACTCTCCTCCCCCGCCTCTCCTCCCCTCTCCTCCACTCTCTCCTCCCCCTTCCTCCCTCTCTCTCCCCCTCTCCTCCCCTCCTCCTCCCCTCTCCTCTCCTCCTCTCCTCCCCTCACCTCCTCCCACTCTCCTCCCCTCTCCTCCCCTCTCTCCCCTCATGTCCTCCCTCTCACTCCTCGCGTCTCACCTCCTCCCCTCACTTCCTCCCCTCTCCTCCACTCTCCTCCCTCGCTTCCTCCTCTCCTCCCTCCGTCCTCCACTCTCCTCCCTCTCCCTCTCTCCTCCCCTCACGTCTCCACTCTCCTCCCCTCACGTCCTCCACTCTCCTCCCCTCACGTCCTCCACTCTCCTCCCCTCACGTCCCCACTTCTCCTCGCTCCTCCTCTCTCTCCCTCTCTCCACTCTCCTCCCATCGAGTCCTCACTCTCCTCCACTCTCCTCCCCTCGCGTCCTCCACTCTCCTCCCCTCGCGTCCTCCACTCTCCTCCCCTCTCCTCCACTCTCCTCCCATCGAGTCCTCCACTCTCCCCACTCTCCAACAGCACCTCACATACAGTACATTAGACTTCCCATTTCACCAAGATAATTACACAATTATCCTGCTTCACTTCAATCCTGCCTGCAGTAATTGCATGCAAGCGTGTGTGTGTGTGTGTGTTAGGGGGGAAAGCATTATTTCAGGTGAAGGGAGGGGGAAATGTAGCAGTGGTAGAAAACATTGCCTGCAGTAATTGTTAGGGGGAATTACCCAGAATCCTCCTCTATCTGTGAGCCAGTCTGGCTGAACGTATCCAGATAAGGCTAAAAGGGGAGGATGGAGGGGAGAGGAGAAGAACTCTGGACTTATTCTATTTGAATGACTTTGCACAAGGATTTAAATAGCCTTCATCTGACTGGCTGGCTGCAGCGCGGCCTGCTCCTGCTGCTACTAACCTGTTATAAACATTGAAATGGTTTCAACCTCCAGGGTTTTATTGTCACGTGCGCTAGTACAGTGAAAAGCCTTTCTTGCTTGCTCTTTCCCAACAACGCAGTAGCACTATAGCAAATAAATGAAAAAGTCAAGTAGAACAAAAAACACACTGGAAATAAGAAGAACACGAGAAAAGTAAGCTAGCTACACGACATTACCAACAGGATGTGGACACGTGCTGGTCCAACATCTCATTCCAAAATCATGGGCATTAATATGGAGTTGGTCCCCCCCCTTTGCTGCTATAACAGCCTCACTCTTCTGGGAAGGCTTTCCACTAGATGTTGGAACATTGCTGCGGGGGACTTGCTTCCATTCAGCCACAAGAGCATTAGTGAGGTCGGGCACTGATGTTGGGCGATTAGGCCTGGCTGCAGTCGGGCGTTCCAATTAATCCCAAAGGTGTTCGATGGGGGTTGAGGTCAGGGCTTTGTGCAGGCCAGTCAAGTTCTTCCACACCGATCTCGACAAACCATTTCTGTACGGACTACGCTTTGTGCACGGGGGCATTGTCATGCTGAAACAGGAAAGGGCCTTCCCCTTCCTGTTGTCACAAAGTTGGAAGCACAGAATCGTCTAGAACATCATTCTATGCTGTAGCGTTAAGATTTCCCTTCACTGGAACTAAGGGGCCTAGCCCGAACCATGAAAAACAGCCCCAGACCATTATTCCTCCTCCACCAAACTTTACAGTTGGCACTATGCATTCGGGCAGGTAGCGTTCTCCTGGCAAACCCAGATTCAGCCCGTTGTACTGCCAGATGGTGAAGCGTGATTCATCACTCCAGAGAACACGTTTCCACTGTTCCAGAGTCCAATGGCGGCGAGCTTTGCACCACTCCAGCCGACGCTTGACATTGTGCATGGTGATCTTAGGCTTGTGTGTTGAGGGTTGAGGGTCAGCGTGGCGGAGGTGATGTTGCCTGACCTCACCACCTGGGGTCGGCCTGTCAGGAAGTCCAGGATCCAGTTGCAGAGGGAGGTGTTTAGTCCCAGGGTCCCAAGCTTGGTGACGAGCTTGGGGGGGGGACAATGGTGTTGAACGCTGAGCTGTAGTCAATGAACAGCATTCTCACATAGGTATTCCTCTTCTCCAGGTGGGAAAGGGCAGTGTAGAGTGCAATTGAGATCGCATCCTCTATGGATCTGTTTGGCTGGTATGCAAATTGGAGTGGGTCTAGGGTGTCTGGGATGATGGTGTTGATGTGAGACATGACCAGCCTCCACTTCATGATTACAAATGTGAGTGCTACAGGGCTGTAGTCATTGTGGCAGGAAGCCTTAGAGTTATTGGGAACAGGAACGATGGTGGTCAGCTTGAGACATATGGGGTTTACAGAGGAGAGGTTCCAAATGAACTGTTCTGCGCATGCTCTGAGAATGCACCCTGGAATACCGTCCGGCCTTGCTAGTGTTGACTTGATCAAAGACGTTACTCACATCAGCCTCGGAGAGCGAGATCAGACAGTCCTCTGGGTCAGCGGGTGCCCTCGTGCAAGGCTCTGTGTTGTTGTCATGGAAGCGTCGGAGCCTGTGTAATAGGATTCCACCTGGTTCCTATATTGTCCTTTTGCTCGTTTGATGACTCTGCGGAGGTCGTAGCGGGACTTCCTGTACTTCTTCGTTTCCTCAGACGTAGCATCAGGGTTGGCTGCGCTAGTTAATCCCAGGGCTTTTGATTGGGGAAAGCAGTGAACCTTCACTGTGGGGACAACGTCAGCGAAGCGTTTCCATAATGAAGCCGGCGACGGAGGTGATTAGCTCATCGATGCTATCGGCAGAGTCCCGGAACTTATTACAGTCAGCGGTAGCAAAGCAGTCTTGTAGCATAGCCTCCGAAATGGAGGTCCATTTCTCAACGGAGCTTATCACGGGGTACTTCCTGTTTGAGCTTGTGCTTGTAGACAGGAAGCAGGAGTGTAGAGTCATGATCTGATTTGCCGAAGGGGGGACGAGGGAGGGCCTTGTATGCTTGCTTGTGGGTAGAGTAACAACCCACTGGGCACAGACGTCAATTCAACATCTATTCCCGCGTTGGTTCAACACAATGTCATTGAAATGACGTGGAAACAATGTTGATTCAACCAGTGCGTGCCCAGGGGGAGTAGTCTAGTAGCTAAGGTATTGATGGAAGTTGAGCATCACATGTCTTAATGGCGGGCCCCCTTGAATGGAAGTGCGGTAGGGAGGACGGTAACAGGTTCTCACCTCGTATCCTTCATCGTTGGTGCCTCATATAGTTGTTATACGTTGTATTGTTACCGCTCAGAAACCCACCATTCTCCTGGGCTGTGTCCCAAATGGTACCCGATTCCATACTTGCACTACTTTTGACCAGGGCCCATAAGGAGAGA
Source organism: Coregonus clupeaformis (assembly GCF_020615455.1). Classification (NCBI taxonomy): domain Eukaryota; kingdom Metazoa; phylum Chordata; class Actinopteri; order Salmoniformes; family Salmonidae; genus Coregonus; species Coregonus clupeaformis. The sequence continues at coordinate 30,454 of NW_025536992.1, forward strand.
GGCACTCAATGGCTCCCCATAGGGCTCTGGTCAAAAGTAGTGCACCGTGTAGGGAATAGGGTGCCATTTTGAATGCAGCCCAGCAGGAGAAAGCGGATCTCAATTATTTGTACAGAAACACTGTAGAGAGAGACACACAATGGCTGCTTCTCTCTGCACCAGAGAAACACAAAATGGCTGCTTCTCTCCGCACCAGAGAAACACAAAATGGCTGCTTCTCTCTGCAACAGTGAGACACACAATGGCTACTTCTCTCTGCACCAGAGAAACACAAAATGGCTGCTTCTCGTTGCAACAGAGAGACACAAAATGGCTGCTTCTCTCCGCACCAGAGAAACACAAAATGGCTGCTTCTCTCCGCACCAGAGAAACACAAAATGGCTGCTTCTCTCTGCAACAGTGAGACACACAATGGCTGCTTCTCTCTGCACCAGATAAACACAAAATGGCTGCTTCTCTCTGCACCAGAGAAACACAAAATGGCTGCTTCTCTTTGCAACAGAGAGACACACAATGGCTGCTTCTCTCCGCACCGGAATGGAGAATGGGATGGAGAATGGAGGCCTGTTCAGGAGACATCCGAAGTGTATGAAATAACCTTGATAAAAGTAATTGAATTTTGGCTGCGATCAGATTAACTGGTGGTAATTGTGAGCAGTGGAAGACCCAGAATTCTTTACACAAAGGAAACATACTGGATGACAGTTAGGGATTGCCCCCCCACCCCCCACCCCCCCGAAGGAATCAGTCAGAAATGAAGCTCTCTCCGATCCATCACCACGGCGACCCCCCATACTCCTGTGGATGTTGTGATTGCCATTCACACGCTCCCCCAGTCAGTCAGTCCATTAAATGTGCTGAGATGGTCTTTAAACAAGATTCAACACTTTTAAACCCCCCAGCAGACTTCATTAAAGGTGGGACCCAGCGCACGCAGAACCAGAGAGAGGAGAGAGAGAGGGGGAGCGAAGGGGGAGGAAGAGAGAGAGAAAGAGAAGAAGAGGAGAAGTGTTTTCAGCCTGCTCTTTCCTAATTCCTACAGTGAGCAACCTGCCGACACCCCCACTCCCACCACCCCCACCTCTTAAACCCCCCCCATTACTGACTCTATTATCAAACAATGGTGCAGCCATGGGGGGGGGGGCGTACAACAACAGACCTGTCTCATCTCCATGACGCTTCTACATGCTCCCAGAAGATCAGCATAATTGTTGGGTTTGAACATACTTGCTCCAGGTTCCGGTTTGTTATTTTTTATAACATTGACCATTCTTTCTCTCCCTTTCAGGAACATTCTGGAATATGAAAAAGATTGAAGTCGCATCCCAAACGGCACCCTATTCCCTACATAGTGCACTACTTTGATGAGAGCCCTACGGGGGGGGGATAGGGGTGCTGTTTGGGATGCAGAGGGAAATGCTCAACCCGATGAAGAAGAAGAACACGTCTTTAAAGGCGTGATGAAAAGACTTGAAGTGAACATTCCAGAATGGCACCCTATTCCCTATATAGTGCACTACCTTTGACCAGGGCCCATAGGACTCAGGTCAAAAGTAGTCCACTATGGGGAACAAGGTGCCATTTGAGACGTACACAGAAACTGAAACAGCCTGGGCTTCCTCAATGGGGAGGAAACAGAAACAGCCTGGGCTTCCTCAACAGGGAGGAAACAGAAACGGCCTGGGCTTCCTCAACAGGGAGGAAACAGAAACAGCCTGGGCTTCCTCAACAGGGAGGAAACAGAAACGGCCTGGGCTTCCTCAACAGGGAGGAAACAGAAACAGCCTGGGCTTCCTCAACAGGGAGGAAACAGAAACGGCCTGGGCTTCCTCAACAGGGAGGAAACAGAAACGGCCTGGGCTTCCTCAACAGGGAGGGAAACAGAAAGCAGCCTGGGCTTCCTCAACAGGGAGGAAACAGAAACGGCCTGGGCTTCCTCAACAGGGAGGAAACAGAAACGGCCTGGGCTTCCTCAACAGGGAGGAAACAGAAACGGCCTGGGCTTCCTCAACAGGGAGGAAACAGAAACAGCCTGGGCTTCCTCAACAGGGAGGAAACAGAACGGCCTGGGCTTCCTCAACAGGGAGGAAACAGAAACAGCCTGGGCTTCCTCAACAGGGGAGGGAAACAGAAACGGCCTGGGCTTCCTCAACAGGGGAGGAAACAGAAACAGCCTGGGCTTCCTCAACAGGGAGGAAACAGAACGGCCTGGGCTTCCTCAACAGGGGAGGAAACAGAAACGGCCTGGGCTTCCTCAACAGGGAGGAAACAGAAACGGCCTGGGCTTCCTCAACAGGGAGGAAACAGAAACAGCCTGGGCTTCCTCAACAGGGAGGAAACAGAAACGGCCTGGGCTTCCTCAACAGGGAGGAATAAGAAACGGCCTGGGCTTCCTCAACAGGGAGGAAACAGAAATCGGCCTGGGCTTCCTCAACAGGGAGGAAACAGAAACAGCCTGGGCTTCCTCAACAGGGAGGAAACAGAAACAGCCTGGGCTTCCTCAACAGGGAGGGAAACAGAAACAGCCTGGGCTTCCTCAACAGGGAGGAAACAGATACAGCCTGGGCTTCCTCAACAGGGAGGGAAACAGATACAGCCTGGGCTTCTCAACAGGGAGGAAACAGAAACAGCCTGGGCTTCCTCAACAGGGAGGAAACAGAAACAGCCTGGGCTTCCTCAACAGGGAGGAAACAGAAGGCCTGGGCTTCCTCAACAGGGAGGAAACAGAACAGCCTGGGCTTCTGCTCAACAGGGAGGAAACAGAAACGGCCTGGGCTTCCTCAACAGGGAGGAAACAGAAACGGCCTGGGCTTCCTCAACAGGGAGGAAACAGAAACAGCACTGTGTTGTTGAGCAGCTGACAGATCTCTAAGTGGGTATTTTGTGCTTCCTTACTCTTCACTCTTCACAGCCCCAAAACATCACTGCTCTAGAGGAGATCTGCATGGAGGAACGGTCCAAAATACCAGCAACAGTGTGTGAAAACCTTGTGAAGACTTACAGAAAACATTTGACCTGTGTCATTGCCAACAAAGGGTATATAACAAAGTATTGAGAAACTTTTGTTATTGACCAAATACTTATTTTCCACCATAATTTGCAAATAAATTCATTAAAAATCCTACAATGTGATTTTATGGATTTTTTTTTTCTCAATTTGTCTGTCATAGTTGACGTGTACCTATGATAAAAATGACAGGCCTCTCTCATCTTTTTAAGTGGGAGAACATGCACAATTGGTGGCTGACTAAATACTTTTTTCCCCCACTGTATGTCTAGATCTGGTACAGAGTTACAGAGGTAGTTCCACTGGCTTGTCAACAAAATACTCGTATAAAGGCTGTCTAATGTCTCCACTCCTGGAGCTGTGGCTGCATAGCTTCTATTAATCAACATTTCCATTTCCATTTAAGTATTATCCAGAGCGACTTACAAATTGGTGCATTCAACTTAGGATAGCCAGTGGGACAACCACCACTGGGGGAGGGGGGGGGTGTAGAAGGATTACTGTTAGACTATTCCAGGTATTCCTTAAAGAGGTAGGGTTTCAAATGTCTCCGAGACGATTACAGAAATATAGACCTCCGGGTACTCAGGAAGTAAAGTACTTCCACCACCCCATGTCACTGTGATTTGCAACAAAAACTGTCAAATGGAGACCCCAGTCACCGTTCGAGTTTTCACGTAGAGGAAGTGAATTATTTTCGAAGAAACAAGGATTCGTTCTTCTTAAAGGTCAGAGGCTTTGTGGCCCAAATTGGTCTCCGCTGTCATCCCCGAGACTGTGATTGTGGTTGGCTGAGATGATGTATCAATGCAGCAAGAAGACATCTTTATCCTAACCCAACACACACACACACACACAACACACACACACACACACACACACACACAACACACACACCACTCCAGGGACAGGCAGGCCAGAGAAAGAAGCATTTTTTTCCCAGAAAGTCCGAAATATGATAGGAATAATAAATCATTTTTTAAATATATATATATATACACTACCGGTCAAAAGTTTGGACACACCTACTCCTTCAATGGTTTTTCTTTATTTTTTACTATTTTCTATACAGTTCTCGCTGTAGTTCTCGCTGTAGTTCTCTGTAGTTCTCTTTGTAGTTCTCTTTGTAGTTCTCTGTAGTTCTCGCTGTAGTTCTCTTTGTAGTTCTCTGTAGTTCTCTGTAGTTCTCTCTGTAGTTCTCTGTAGTTCTCTTTGTAGTTCTCTGTAGTTCTCTCTGTAGTTCTCTGTAGTTCTCGCTGTAGTTCTCTGTAGTTCTCTCTGTAGTTCTCTGTGTAGTTCACTCTGTAATTATCTGTAGTTCTGTGTACAGTACCGGCCAAAAGTTTTGACACACCTACTCCTTCAATGGTTTTTCTTTATTTTTTACTATTTTCTACATTGTAGAATAATAGTGAAGACATCAAAACTATGAAATAACACATATGGAATCATGTAGTAACCAAAAAAGTGTTAAACAAATCAAAATATATTTTCGATTTTCGATTCGTCAAAGTAGCCACCCTTTGCCTTGATGACAGCTTTGCACACTCTTGGCATTCTCTCAATCAGCTTCATGAGGAATGCTTTTCCAACTGTCTTGAAGGAGTTCCCAAATATGACTGCTTTTCCTTCACTCTGCCGTCCAACTCATCCCAAACCATCTCAATTGGGTTGAGGTCGGGGGATTGTGGAGGCCAGGTCATCTGATGCAGCACTCCATCACTCTCCTTCTTGGTAAAATAGCCCTTACACAGCCTGGAGGTGTGTTGGGTCATTGTCCTGTTGAAAAACAAATGATAGTCCCACTAAGCCCACTAAGTATCGCTGCAGAATGCTGTGGTAGACATACTGGTTAAGTGTGCCTTCAATTCTAAATAAATCACTGACAGTGTCACCAGCAAAGCACCCCCACACCATAACACCTCCTCCTCCATGCTTTACGGTGGGAACCACACATGCAGAGATCATCCGTTCAACCACACCGCGTCTCACAAAACACGGCGGTTGGAACCAAAAATCTCAAATTTGGACTCCACACCAAAGGACACATTTCCACCGGTCTAATGTCCATTGCTCATGTTTCTTGGCCCAAGCAAGTATTTTCTTCTTATTGGTGTCCTTTAGTAGTGGTTTCTTTGCAGCATTTCAACCATGAAGGCCTGATTCACACAGTCTCCTCAGAACAATTGATGTTGAGATGTGTCTGTTACTTGAACTCTGTGAAGCATTTATTTGGGCTGCCATTTCTGAAACTGGTAACTCTAATGAACTTATCACCTGCAGCAGAGGTAACTCTGGGTCTTCCATTCCTGTGGCGGTCCTCTTGAGAGCCAGTTTCATCATAGTGCTTGATGGTTTTTGCAACTTCACTTAAAGAAACTTTCTAAATTCTTCACATTTTCCGTGATGACTGAACTTCATGTCTTAAAGTAATGATGGACTGTCATTTCTCTTTGCTTATTTGAGCTGTTCTTGCCATAATATGGACTTGGTCTTTTACCAAATAGGGCTATCTTCCGTATACCACCCCTACCTTGTCACAACACAACTGATTGGCTCAAACACATTAAGAAGGAAATAAATTCCACAAATTAACTTTTAAGAAGGCACACCTGTTAATTGAAATTCCTTCCAGGTGACTACCTCATGAAGCTGGTTGAGAGAATGCCAAGAGTGTTCAAAGCTGTCATCAAGGCAAAGGGTGGCTACTTTGAAAAATCTAAAATCTATTTTGTTTTGTTTAACACTTTTTTGGTTACTACATGATTCCATATGTGTTATTTCATAGTTTTGATGTCTTCACTATTATTCTACAATGTAGAAAATAGTTTTTAAAAAAATATATAAGATCAAGATCAGCTTTAATATTGCAAATAGACCCCTTGACTTTTTCCCAATTTTGGAGGAGGAGAGATAATACACTATTACTGACATCAGACAACAAGGGAGGAGGAGAGAAAATACACTATTACTGATATCAGACAACAAGGGAGGAGGAGGTGAGATAATCCACTATTACTCACATCAGACAACAAGGGAGGAGAAGGTGAGATAATACACTATTACTGACATCAGACAACAAGGGAGGAGGAGGTGAGATAATACACTATTACTGACAGCAGACAACAAGGGAGGAGGAGGTGAGATAATACACTATTACTGACATCAGACAATAAGGGAGGAGGAGGAGGGATAATACACTATTACTGACAGCAGACAACAAGGGAGGAGGAGGAGGTAAGATAATACACTATTACTGACATCAGACAACAAGGGAGGAGGAGGAGAGATAATACACTATTACTGACATCAGACAACAAGGGAGGAGGAGGTGAGATAATACACTATTACTAACATCAGACAACAAGGGAGGAGGAGGAGAGATAATACACTATTACTGACATCAGACAACAAGGGAGGAGGAGGTGAGATAATACACTATTACTGACAGCAGACAACAAGGGAGGAGGAGGTGAGATAATACACTATTACTGACAGCAGACAACAAGGGAGGAGGAGGAGAGATAATACACTATTACTGACAACAGACAACAAGGGAGGAGGCAGAGAGATAATACACTATTACTGATATCAGACAACAAGGGAGGAGGAGAGATAATACACTATTACTGATATCAGACAACAAGGGAGGAGGAGGAGAGATAATACACTATTACTGACATCAGACAACAAGGGGGAGGAGGAGGAGGGATAATACGACTATTACTGACATCAGACAACAAGGGAGGAGGAGGAGGATAATACACTATTACTGACATCAGACAACAAGGGGAGGAGGAGGAGAGATAATACACTATTACTGACAGCAGACAACAAGGGGAGGAGGAGGAGAGATAATATACTATTACTGACAACAGACAACAAGGGAGGAGGAGGAGAGATAATACACTATTACTGACAACAGACAACAAGGGGAGGAGGAGGAGAGCTAATACACTATTACTGACATCAGACAACAAGGGAGGAGGAGGAGAGATAATACACTATTACTGACATCAGACAACAAGGGAGGAGGAGGAGAGATAATACACTATTACTGACATCAGACAACAAGGGGAGGAGGAGGAGAGATAATACACTATTACTGACAACAGACAACAAGGGAGGAGGAGGAGAGATAATACACTATTACTGACATCAGACAACAAGGGAGGAGGAGGAGAGATAATACACTATTACTGAAATCAGACAACAAGGGGAGGAGGAGGGAGAGATAATACACTATTACTGACATCAGACAACAAGGGAGGAGGAGGAGAGATAATACACTATTACTGACAACAGACAACAAGGGAGGAGGCAGAGAGATAATACACTATTACTGACAACAGACAACAAGGGAGGAGGAGGAGAGATAATACACTATTACTGACATCAGACAACAAGGGAGGAGGAGGAGAGATAATACACTATTACTGGCATCAGACAGCAAGGGAGGAGGAGGAGGTAAGATAATACACTATTACTGACATCAGACAACAAGGGAGGAGGAGGAGGTAAGATAATACACTATTACTGACATCAGACAACAAGTGAGGAGGAGGAGGTAAGATAATACACTATTACTGACATCAGACAACAAGGGAGGAGGAGGAGAGATAATACACTATTACTGACATCAGACAACAAGGGAGGAGGAGAGATAATACACTATTACTGACATCAGACAACAAGGGAGGAGGAGGAGAGATAATACACTATTACTGACATCAGACAACAAGGGAGGGGGAGAGATAATACACTATTACTGACATCAGACAACAAGAGAGGAGGGAGGAGAGATAATACACATTACTGACAACAGACAACAAGGGGGAGGAGGGAGAGATAATACACTATTACTGACATCAGACAACAAGGGAGGAGGAGGAGAGATAATACATTACTGACATCAGACAACAAGGGAGGAGGAGGAGAGATAATACACTATTACTGACATCAGACAACAAGGGAGGAGGAGGGAGAGATAATACACTATTACTGATATCAGACAACAAGGGAGGAGGAGGGAGAGATAATACACTATTACTGACATCAGACAACAAGGGAGGAGGAGAGAGATAATACACTATTACTGGACATCAGACAACAAGGAGGAGGAGAGATGCGAAAGGAGGAGGAGGAGATAATACACTATTACTGGGACATCAGACAACAAGGGAGGAGGAGGAGAGATAATACACTATTACTGATATCAGACAACAAGGGAGGAGGAGAGAGATAATACACTATTACTGACATCAGACAACAAGGGAGGAGGAGGAGGAGAGATAATACTATTTCTGACATCAGACAACAAGGGGAGGAGGAGGAGAGATAATACACTATTACTGATATCAGACAACAAGGGAGGAGGAGAGATAATACACTATTACTGACATCAGACAACAAGGGAGGGAGGAGAGATAATACACTATTACTGGCATCAGACAACAAGGGAGGAGGAGGGAGAGATAATACACTATTACTGAGCATCAGACAACAAGGGAGGAGGAGGAGAGATAATACACTATTACTGACATCAGACAACAAGGGAGGAGGAGGAGAAGATAATACACTATTACTGACAACAGACAACAAGGGAGGAGGCAGAGAGATAATACACTATTACTGACAACAGACAACAAGGGGAGGAGGAGGAGAGATAATACACTATTACTGACATCAGACAACAAGGGGAGGAGGAGGAGGTAAGATAATACACTATTACTGACATCAGACAACAAGGGAGGAGGAGGAGGTAAGATAATACACTATTACTGACATCAGACAACAAGGGAGGAGGAGGAGAGATAATACACTATTGAGGAGGAGAGGCTGAATCCGGTCGACATGTTTATATACTTTTCCCCTATTCCTATGGCCCAATGCTGACCAGTGCAGAAAACCCAGGTATCCTAATGTTGAACAAATAACACCATTATTGGTCCCCATTGAATCCAACTGCAAGCAATGTAGTCTGTAAGTGATAAGAGCCTGATGGAATCTGCCTTTGCTCTATCTGAGCCAAAACCTGAGTGGTCCTCGTCTGTGGGAGTCATGGAAGGAGCTGCAATGACAATTCAAATCGGACAGCAGCACTTTGCAGGCAATTCACCCTGCAATCTACATGCATCCCTCACCAGGCGGGGACGCTAGAGCAGCCGCCCGCTTCGGCGGATTGCATTTTATATACAAAAGGCCTTGCTTCATTGGATCTCATTCAGCCACAATCCAATAAGGTCCACAGATTTAGAAGTGCATGGACAATAACACGCTATAGGAGGGACTGGGAAGCCCTTTTTAAAAAGGGGGTTTTAAAAGGGAGGGGAATGTAAAAATTTGCACGATAATTAACTAGATTTTCCAAGAGGCTTTTTTGAACGGCAACAAATATCTCAATCGCTACGAGAAATTGTCAACAGGCCCCAAACAACGAGAGAATCATATTGTTCCCATTGCAATGTGGATGCTGTTTTACAAAATGCTGTTATTGTACAATGGAGAGGATTTGGACAGGATAATATAACGGGAATAATTCCAATTCCAGGGACATTGTGCTGGTTTGACAGGACAGATTGAGGTCACTGTGAATCCTGTCCACTTTACAATGCCTGTAGTATGTACTGTGCTAATCAGAGACTTATAATTTCATCTATGAAATGTCCGTCCACTCTGTACAGTTGATTACACAATGTTGTTGTGGGCGACAGGAATGAACTGTGGGCAACAGGAATGAACTGTGGGCAACAGGAATGAACTGTGGGCAACAGGAATGAACTGTTGGCAACAGGAGTGGAGTGAACTGTGGGCAACAGAAGTGAACTGTGGGCAACAGGAATGAACTGTGGGCAACAGGAATGAACTGTGGGCAACAGGAATGAACTGTGGGCAACAGGATTGGAGTGAACTGTGGGCAACAGAAGTGAACTGTGGGCAACAGGAATGAACTGTGGGCAACAGAAGTGGACTGTGGGCAACAGGAGTGGAGTGAACTGTGGGCAACAGAAGTGAACTGTGGGCAACAGGAATGAACTGTGGGCAACAGAAGTGAACTGTGGGCAACAGGAATGAACTGTGGGCAACAGAAGTGGACTGTGGGCAACAGGAGTGGACTGTGGGCAACAGGGAGCGGGAGTGAACTGTGGGCAACAGGAGCGGAGTGAACTGTGGACAGCAGGAGTGGAGTGAACTGTGGCGACAGGGTTGAGGTCAATCTCCATTTCGAATTCCCAGTCAATTCAGAAAGTAAACCCAATTCCAATTCCACATTTTCTTCATTGAAAAGCATAGAAGAGAATTGGGATTGGAATTGGATTTTCAGTCTACTTCCTGAATTGACTAGAATGGAAATGGAATTGACCTCAACCCTGATATCCAGCCCTGGAACCATCAGAACATAGAATCTACAGAAAACTCCACCAGGAGAGCGGTCAGTTTTAATGATCTCCACAACACTATTCCAGGTCCATGTCTGGGGAAGTGCATGGTAGTTTAAGGCTAGACATTTCAGACGTGAGTTCCCCCTCATAGGGTAAACAAAGTAAACAGACTCTCCTCTCTAAAACGGACAGATCTTGAGCCTCCGTACACACACACATACACACACACACACACACACACACTCACATACACACACACACACACACACGCACACCCCTCTCCCCTCCACACCACCAACCATATAAGTATACAAGCGTTCCACTGCTCCAACCCTTAACACATGTAATTTGTTTTTCTGGCGTAGGGTTGCCGTAGGGATAACTCGTGACCCCTTGACCTGGTAGCAGACTCCAGCAGGTCCCGCGGTATCCATCTACAGCCTCTCCTTCATTCATATTTTAGGGAGGGAGAATCTGGAGTTAAAAAGTCCTGCAAACCTGAGAGATAATAAGCTACCTGATTAGTGCTCGCTAAAATGAATACCCAGGATGGTCCAACGGGAAGGCCGGGAAAGCCTCGATGCAGTCGTGGTCTCGCAGACCATTTGCATGTGTCTGTTTATTAGCAAATCGGCCGTCCTTTGTTAGGCCAGACCTGGCTGACAGAGACCTCGTCATGTGATTCTCTATCAACTTCCATAACATAATATTATCACCTCCTCAACCCCCGGGGCCTAAGTTGATTGTCTTAGGGGAGTGAGACCTCTTGCCTGAAGATGTCTACAAGCTCATCATTGACCTGTAACAGAGTTGTGTGATCCAAAAAGAGAGAGAGATGGAGAAAGAGAGAGAGAGAGAGAACTAGAGAGGGGGTCAGGTTTGCTTGCCAAATGAGCTGTAGACTGTGAGGCCCCAGAATGCATCAGCCAGACACCTCACGAGTCTTGTCATCGTTCAGTCATAATGTTAACCTTACAGTCAGACACATCTCTGTCTGCTTCCCAAATGGAACCCTGTTGACTACGTAGTGCACTACTATTGAGGGCGCCCTGAGGAAGAGCTAGGCTAAACGACAACAAGGCTATAGCTAACATTCTATATATTCCACCCTGAGAAAGAGCTAGGCTAACGACAACAAGGCTGTAGCTAACATTTTATATTTTCCACCCCTGAGGAAGAGCTAACCTAAAGGATAACGTGGCTATTACTAACATTTTGTCACGACTTCCGCCGAGGCTGCCTCCCCTCCTTGTTCGGGCAGGTTTCGCGACGCCGTCACCGGCTTACAGCTGCCGATCCATTTATCCATCACTCCACTTGTCTTGTCTAATTAATCACACACACCTGGTCCTTATCCCCACTAGTCATTGTATAAGTGTTCCCTCTGCTTCCTTGTCTGTGTGGTGATTGTTTGTTGTGAGCTGTGTGCCAGCTTCGGTTGAGCTACCCTTACCTTGTTGTTTGCCAGGTAGATATTTCCCTGTGGCTGTGTTTTGTTGTCGCATGTTTGCGCAACTGTTTACTCGACGGAATAAACTCTTTGGATGCGTATCACTCTCCTGGCGCCTGACTCCTTCTATCACACATTTATACAAACGTACCACATTTAGTATAGCTTACATCATACGTATATCCCAACTGTTGAAACAGCAGAATTGTTATTTTGTCTATAAAAGCTAAAAGGCTACACAAATACAATGTGGTCAGATCCATTTGTCACTAAGATGAGAATATTTTACCCGAGCATAACCAGCTAACGCCCTCGTTCAAAACGTATCATAGTCGTCATGGTTGGAGCCAGGCAGCTACATGTCACAGAGAGATTGGAATCTACAGAGAGACTAGTAAAAATAAAGGAAAGGCCTTCAATATGAATAAAGACGTTATGACAATGAGATCTGTTGATCCCTGTACATAACACTGACACTAATAAGTGAACATAGTGAGGCTCTCCATTATTATAGAAATTACACACAAACAACGAAGAGTAACCTCAGGTCCATTACGGACACACTCTGAGAGTCCTGACTCCTTCAACCTCAGGTCCATTACAGACACGCTCTGACAGTCCTGAATCCTTCAACCTCAGGTCCATTACAGACACGCTCTGACAGTCCTGACTCCTTCAACCTCAAGTCCATTACGGACACGCTCTGACAGTCCTGACTCCTTCAACATCAGGACCAATACAGACACGCTCTGACAGTCCTGACTCCTTCAACATCAGGACTAATACAGACAGGCTCTGACAGTCCTGACTCTTCAACCTCAGGTCCATTACCGGACACGCTCTGAGAGTCCTGACTCTCTTTTCAACCTCAGGTCCATCGGGACACCTCTGACAGTCCTGAATCCCTTCAACCTCAGGACCATTACAGACCACACTCTGACAGTCCTGAATCCTTCAACCTCAGGACCAATACAGACAGGCTCTTGACAGTCCTGACTCCTTCAACCTCTCAGGACCATTACAGACACGCTCTGACAGTCCTGACTCCTTCAACCTCAGGTCCATTACGGACACACTCTGACAGTCCTGAATCCTTCAACCTCAGGTTGTTAGGCCTACTGCTGCTAGGTAGCTCTCTCTGCTCTCTCCTCCCTCTGTCTGTCCTTGATTGCAGTGAGTAGAAGTCTGGTGTCTGCGGAGTCAGGTTCCAGCTGCAGCTCATTCACCATAATCACCTCAGCCTTTAAGACCCGGGTCAAACTTTCCACTCATCGTCAGATCATAGTCAAGACGACCATGTTAGTCTCGCTGCCGACTCAACCTGTTTATTTTTGCTCTTTGTGTTTTTGGCCTGTTCTATTTACTTTTTCTCCTGTGCCACAGATATTTGGAACCTGACTCCTGCCTCCCGCTTACTCCTGCCACCACCATCCTGCTCTCCACTACCGGACCTCTCTTTTGGGACTCACCCACGGACACTAGGGACATTACGGTACCACACCTGCCCTGACCTGGATCTGTTACCCTCCCTGTAACCTGGACTTGCTCTTCCCCATTATTGGAAACCTGGACCATTGAACATTTTATAAACCTGTTAACCCTTCTCTGGCTTGGTGTACTTGTCTGCATTTGGGTTCTAATACTGGTAAATCATAACACAGGTCCATTACAGACACGCTCTGACAGTCCTGACTCCTTCAACCTCAGGTCCATTACAGACACGCTCTGACAGTCCTGACTCCTTCAACATCAGGACCAATACAGACACGCTCTGACAGTCCTGACTCCTTCAACATCAGGACCAATACAGACAGGCTCTGACAGTCCTGACTCCTTCAACCTCAGGTCCATTACGGACACGCTCTGAGAGTCCTGACTCCTTCAAACTCAGGACCAATACAGACAGACGCTGACAGTCCTGGACTCCTTCAACCTCAGGACCATTACAGACACACTCTGACAGTCCTGACTCCTTCAACCTCAGGACCATTACAGACACACTCTGGTAGTCCTGACTCTTTCAACCTCAGGTCCATT
>NW_025536993.1:0-44324 GCF_020615455.1 Coregonus clupeaformis
TCTGAAAGACACATATACATACCTTTGTTGGGGAGGTGCGGGGGCTGCCACACTGGGAGCTGTTGTTGTGGGGGCTTAAGGGCCTTGCTCAAAGGGCACAACAGAAGGCATCTAGGATTTGATACCAGAAACTCTCCAATTGCCAGCTCACTTCCCGCCCAATTATTTCATCGAACCCAGGATTTGAACTGGCAACCCTTCGGTTGCTGGCTGGCCTTTCTAACCGCTAGGCTACCTGCCCGCCCCCCAGGGAACTTCTACACAGCAGTGAGAGAAAAGACAAGTTGAATCCAAGCTGCTTTAAAATGCCCTTTGAAAATGCATGAGTTATTCTGTGACACTACTCTGACTCCTCTCTCCTTCTCCACATTTCTGACATGGAGGCAGAGTTGAGGGATTTAAGCAAAGTTTAGAGTTCTCTGTAGATCTTTATCCTAGCTCACAGGATGATCTGTGGCGATGGCAGCGTAATCAGCAATGTAGGAATATTTTAATAAACACAAATGTTTGTATTATGTTGAATTACTTCATAAATCATGCAAATCAAAGATATACACAACAGCCTCAACTTAGTTGCAGAGGGAATCTTTTAATTTGTTTACACGATATGCAAACGATTATCCAGTCTCCAGAATATTTTTAAAAGATAAATACTGTGCTGTATATTGCATCAGAGTATAAATGCCCCAATATTTACAGTTGAAGTCGGAAGTTTACATACACCTTAGCCAAATACATTTAAACTCAGTTTTTCACAATTCTTGACATTTAATCCTAATAAAAATTCCCAGGGCTTTGTGATGGCCACTCCAATACCTTGACTTTGTTGTCCTTAAGCCATTTTGCCACAACTTTGGAAGTATGCTTGGGGTCATTATTCATTTGGAAGAAACCATTTTGCGACTAAGCTCTAACTTCCTGACTGGGGTCTTGAGATGTTGCTTCAATATATCCACAATTTTCCTTCCTCATGATGCCATCTATTTGTTAAGTGCACCAGTCCCTCCTGCAGCAAAGCACCCCCACAGCATGATGCTGCCACCCCGTGCTTCACGGTTGGGATGGTGTTTGCAAGCAACCCCCTTTTCCTCCAAACATAACGATGGTCATTATGGCAAACAATTCTATTTTTGTTTCATCAGACCAGAGGACATTTCTCAAAAAAGTACAATCTTTGTCCCCATGTGCAGTTGCAAACAGTAGTCTGGCTTTTTATGACGGTTTTGGAGCAGTGGCTTCTTTCTTGCTGAGCAGCCTTTCAGGTTATGTCGATATAGGGCTCGTTTTACTGTAGATATAGATACTTTTGTACCCGTTTCCTCCAGCATCTTCACAAGGTCCTTTGCTATTGTTCTGGGATTGATTTGCACTTTTCGCACGAAAGTATGTTAATCTCTAGGAGACAGAACAGCGTCTCCTTCCTGAGCGGTATGACGGCTGCATGGTCCCATGGTGTTTATACATGCGTATATTGTTTGTACAGATGAACGTGGTACCTTCAGAAGTTTGGAAATTGCTCCCAAGGATGAACCAGACTTGTGGAGGTCTACAATTTTTTGGCTGATTTCTTTTGATTTTCCCATGATGTCAAGCAAAGAGGCACTACGTTTGAAGGAAGGCCTTGAAATACATCCACAGGTACACCTCCAATTGACTCAAATGATGTAAATTAGCCTATCAGAAGCTTCTAAAGCCATGACATCATTTTCTGGAATTTTCCAAGCTGTTTAAAGGCACAGTCAGCTTAGTGTATGTAAACTTCTGACCCACTGGAATTGTGAAACAGTGAATTATAAGTTAAATATTCTGTCTGTAAACAATTGTTGGAAAAATTACTTGTGTCATGCACAAAAGTAGATGTCCTAACCGACTTGCCAAAACTATAGTTTGTTAACAAGAAATTTGTGGAGTGGTTGAAAAACAAGTTTTAATGACTCCAACCTAAGCGTAGGTAAACTTCTGACTTCAACTGTATCATGAAAATAATATGTACTTCAATAATACAGACATAAAGACGCAGATGCACAATGTCAAAACATCATACAAATGTAAAGATCTGTGAATAGTCACAAAGCAAAAAGCTACATCCAAACTAGGCCAAGGCATTGTTCTTGTTCAGTGGTACACACATGAAATGTTGCACAATAACTATTGACCCTGACATGCCATTAAATGGCTTCGGTCAGTTAAATAATTTGAAAATGAAATACATTTGCATTTCGTCCTGACCAATATAGTGTTTAACAGCTCAGTAACAAAGATCAAGGATGCCCCATATTTAACTGAGGCAGAGGTTTTCATGTACAGTAAGGAGTTTCTGATAAGGTACAGATAATTCAGCATGCTTAGGTTGTGGTCAAGAGCTCCATTGATATAACCTCTCTCTCAGTCCCCACATCAGGGCCTGTCCAGCAGGCAGGAAGCTCTTCAAACACCCTGCTCACCAAGAGACATCACATAAAACTGCTAGTCTGTTACCACAATTAAAATCTTTAGACAACTAATGTCATATTAAAACTCAAAGCGATCTCAAAAGGCAGTAACATGTTTTCTGACATCTCTAAAAGAATAGAGGAATGTTATTTTAATTATTCAAAAACATGGATTTGTTTCATATACTGTAACTTGAAAATAAAACGCAGATCATCCATGCTGAAATAGTTGCCACATTTCATCTGAGTAGATGGCATGCCAGTAGTGTAACAAATCTCCTGATTAACTAACAGTAATATAATCCCTTATGTATCCTCCCTGATACAAACAACTCTCCTGATTATCCATTTGTGTTACTTTTGATGTCAACATTTACTTGTTGTCAAATATCAGTCTAAATATCAGTCCAAATCTCCATGAAACCATTGGTTTCTGATTCAGTCAGTGTAAATTCGGGCAGACATAAAATGGTCTGTATTTGTGATAGGCTAATAATCAGCCTACTGCGTTTCTCCTCTCCTACTCTTTCCCTCCCTTTCTCCCAAAATCTTTCTCATTCTTCATCAATCCTCGCTCCTTCCCCCTTCCATCCCCCTGTCCCTCAGCTTTCGAGAGAGCCACTCCCCTTGTTCTTATTGCGGCTGAGGGGGAAGGATGATTTGCTCTGGGGCTGGGTCATCTTACTGGCAAGGTGGACGAAGGGCTCGATGAGGGTCCTCCGGTCTGCCACAGACACCTCCACAGACGCATTTTCTGTCTTGGCCCAGTGCTGGGCCACCTCTGAGTCCACGCTCCTCTGCTCCTGCATGTCCAGCTTGTTGCCCAGCACCACTATGGTCACCTGTGGACAGATCATCTCATCCATTTAGCACAGCCTCACATCACCTGGATGTTAGCAGTAGAGTGTGGTGGGTAGATAAGAACTTTAGGACAAGACACGCCATAACGAATGTCGGCGTGGCGCAGTACATAACCTGCTGGCTGTTGACATACGGTCATGATTCAACATGTAGGACCATCAGGAAATTAACAAAAAATAAAGGTGGCTGATGTTCTGCAGTCAGAGGCGATAGGATGGCCGTTGGTCAGCACGGGTCTGTTTTGTCCTGAAGTCTGTGCTCTTATTTAACTAGCCTACACGACACTGTGCTTTACAACAACCATTGAAATAGATGAAAGTCCTTACCTCTTTCTTATCACGGTAGCGATCAATGTCTTTCTTGAGGGCCTCCATGCGTTTGAAGGACTCCTTACTGTCGATGCTGTAGACCAGGACAAAACCGTCTGCAAAGGGAGTAGTAGTGGCGAGGGAACTCCAGACCATCACGAAGACCCGGGTGTCGTAGAAGCGCACTTGCTCTCGAGTGCCACGGTCCGTTTCTATGGAGCCAATATAGATGTCCTCCAGGGTCTCCATGGGCTCTGAGCCTAGCGGGGAAAAGAGGGGGGCACTTTGGGATATCAATGGGACCAGAGGATCTGTGTAGTCAAAACATCAACATTGTCCTTGATCTAGCTAGGTCCTACAAATGATTTGCTTACCCGCAATATGATTGGCATACAGCAGTTGCTCCAGGACAGCAGTCTTGCCAACGGCAGCCAGACCACACACCACCACTTTACAACTCTTGCCCATGATGATGATGAGTCTCTTGGCAACTCTGTAATTGAATAACAAGTCAGATGACAGTCATGTCTCTGCAGCTAGCAATACACGAATAGTGACTGACAGACAGACAGACACACACACCCACACACCTTTTTTTCTTACAGGTCATAGAGGTAGGAAGTTTTCCCTCACGTAGCAGAACATGATATTATCAGGACCCGTAGCTAGCTAGCTAACGTTTGCTAGCTAGCTACGTGCTAATGTTTAGCATGTATCTAGCTAGCTAACTATTCTATTTAAGTGATCATGGCCGTTGTTATGTTCGTCCAGATAACAACTAAATTCAACATTTGATTTTCTTGCAATATTTTTACCTTGCAAATGTAAATACAGCGCTCCCGTAAATTCCAGACACCACTACTCAAAAATACTTCCTGTTTACAATGCCTACGTAACATCCCTCACTACTTTTGGTAACTGCAACCTCTAGCGTCCGATGGTGGTAAGACTTGTTTGAGCCACTACCGCAAAGAGGATGGAAGACACGACATTTTTTTATTTTGATAGAGCGAGCTAGCGTCAATGTTACTCTATTTCTACTGACAAAATAGCCTGTCCGATCATGCATTGTTTTACCCTGAATGGGTGTCTGTTTCTGCTCTCTTGCCAATGCCAACTCCTGGTGTGCTAAAAACTACGGGGGAAAAAACATTGTGAGACTGTCGGCCGATCTGCCAACTTCTGTCTGTAGCTTCCGAACAGTTTGGGCTCACACTGATATGAGAAAGGTGTCTCTCACGAACTCATACGTGTCGGTTGTTTTGATTTAGGACGCAAGCCTCACAAGCCTCGGCTGAAGGTAGCCCGGTAGCAGTGAAAAAATTAATGCCAGTATATATGGAAGTAGTTTAGTGCCTAAAAAGCGGTTAAATATGTGTTTTAAAAAAGAAGGAAAAAAAAGGTTCCTGATCTTTCTTATATCTCTTGGATATAGGACAGACACTTCAAAACAAACTTCATTTTGACTATGTTTTTCCCATGTATGAATATGTTATCTAATGTGTTTCTATGGGCTAATAGCAGTAAAAAACATTTGTATATACAGTACCAGTCAGAAGTTTGGACACCTACTCATTCAAGGGTGTTTCTACATTGTAGAATAATAATGAAGACATCAAAACTATGAAATAACATATGGAGTCATGTAGTAACACAAAAAAAGTGTTAAACAAATCAAAATATATTTTATATTTGAGATTCTTCAACGTAGCCAAATCAAATCAAATCAAATTTGTGCTGAATACAACAGGTGTAGACATTACCGTGAAATGCTTACTTACAGCCCTTAACCAACAATGCATTTATTTCTTGATAAAAAAGTAAAATAAAACAACAACAACAAAAAAAATTGAGAAAAAAGAGCAGAAGTAAAATAAAATAACAATAGGGAGGCTATATACAGGGGGGTACTGGTGCAGAGTCAATGTAGGGGGCACCGGCTACTTGAGGTAATATGTACATGTGGGTAGAGTTAAAGTGACTATGCATAAATCATTAACAGAGTAGCAGCACCGTAAAAAAGATGGGGTGGGGGTGCAAATAGTCCGGGTAGCCATGATTAGCTGTTCAGGAGTCTTATGGCTTGGGGGTAGAAGCTGTTGAGAAGCCTTTTGGACCTAGACTTGGCGCTCCGGTACCGGTTGCCGTGCGATACCTAGATACATGCTAAACGTTAGCACGTAGCTAGCTAGCAAACGGGTAGCTAGCTAGCTACAGGTCCTGATAATATCATGTTCTGCTACGTGAGGGAAAACTTCCTACCTCTATGACCTGTAAGAAGAAAAAAATGTGTGTGTGTGTCTGTCTGTCTGTCTGTCTGTCTGTCACTATTAGTGTATTGCTAGCTGCAGAGACATGACTGTCATCTGACTTGTTATTCAATTACAGAGTTGCCAAGAGACTCATCATCATCATGGGCAAGAGTTGTAAAGTGGTGGTGTGTGGTCTGGCTGCCGTTGGCAAGACTGCTGTCCTGGAGCAACTGCTGTATGCCAATCATATTGCGGGTAAGCAAATCACTGATACCGGGCTACCTTCAGGCGAGGCTTGTGAGGCTTGTGTCCTAAATCAAAACAACTGACACGTATGAGTCTATGACTAGGTGGCTGGAGTCTTTGACAATTTTGAGGGCCTTCCTCTGACACCGCCTGGTATAGAGGTCCTGGATGGCAGGAAGCTTGGCCCCAGTGATGTACTGGGCCGTACGCACTACCCTCTGTAGTGCCTTGCAGTCGGAGGCCGAGCAGTTGCCATACCAGGCGGTGATGCAACCAGTCAGGATGCTCTCGATGGTGCAGCTGTATAACTTTTTGAGGATCTGAGGACCCATGCCAAATCTTTTTCAGTCTCCTGAGGGGGAATAGGCTTTGTCGTGCCCTCTTCACGACTGTCTTGGTGTGTTTGGACCATGATAGTTTGTTGGTGATGTGGACACCAAGGAACTTGAAGCTCTCAACCTGTTCCACTACAGCCCTGTCGATGAGAATGGGGGCGTGCTCAGTCCTCTTTTTTTTCCTGTAGTCCACAATCATCTCCTTTGTCTTGGTCACGTTGTCACAACACAACTGATTGCTTCAAACACATTAAGAAGCAAATTAACTTTTAAGAAGGCACACCTGTTAATTGAAATGCAGTCCAGGTGACTACCTCATGAAGCTGGTTGAGGAGAATACCAAGAGTGTGCAATGCTGTCATCAACGCAAAGGGTGACTATTTTAAGAATCTCAAATATATTTTTGATTTGTTTAACACTTTTTTGTTGTTTTGGTTACTACATGATACAATGTAGGAAAATAGTCAAAATAAAGAAAAACCCTTGAATGAGTAGGTGTGTCCAAACTTTTTGACTGGTACTGTATATTTTTGATACCTAAATTACATATGTTAGCTTAGTAGATGCTTAGTAGATGCTGGTGGACCAAAAAGGTTTTGGGACTGCCAGGTTTATTTTTTATTTTTTTAGGGGGTAGATCAGCTTTAATATTGCAGATAGATTGTAACTTCCATCAATGTAATTGTCTGCATCACTTCCAATCCCCATATGTTATTTTTTTCTTGCAAATATATATATTTGTAAGTTTACATACAACTTAGCCAAATACATTTAAACTCAGTTTTGGGAATGTGATGAAAGAAATAAAAGCTGAAATAAATCATTCTCTCAACTATTGTTCCTGACATTTAATCCTAGTAAAGATTCCCTGTCTTAGGTCAGTTAGGATCACCACTTTATTTTAAGAATGTGAAATGTCAGAATAATAGTAGAGAGAATGATTTAGTTCAGCTTTTATTTCTTTCATCACATTCCCAGTGGGTCAGGAGTTTACATACACTCAATTAGTATTTGGTAGCATTGCCTTTAAATTGTTTAACTTGGGTCAAACAGTTCGGGTAGCCTTCCACAAGCTTCCCATAATAAGTTGGGTGAATTTTGGCCCATTCCTCCTGACAGAGCTGGTGTAACTGAGTCAGGTTTGTAGGCCTCCTTGCTCGCACACGCTTTTTTAGTTCTGCCCACACATTTTCTATAGGATTGAGGTCAGGGCTTCATGATGGCCACTCCAATACCTTGACTTTGTTGTCCTTAAGCCATTTTGCCACAACTTTGGAAGTATGCTTGGGGTCATTGTCCATTTGGAAGACCCATTTGCGACCAAGCTTTAACTTCCTGACTGATGTCTTGAGATGTTGCTTCAGTATATCCACATAATTTTCCTTCCTCATGATGCCATCTATTTGTTGAAGTGCACCAGTCCCTCCTGCAGCAAAGCATCCCCACAGCATGATGCTGCCACCCCAGTGCTTCACGGTTGGGATGGTGTTCTTCAGCTTGCAAGCAACCCCCCTTTTTCCTCCAAACATAACAATGGTCATTATGGCCAAACAGTTATATTTTTGTTTCATCAGACCAGAGGACATTGCTCCAAAAAAAGTACAGATCTTTGTCCCCATGTGCAGTTGAAAACCGTAGTCTGGCTTTTTTATGGCGGTTTTGGAGCAGTGGCTTCTTCCTTGCTGAGCGGCCTTTCAGGTTGTGTCGATATAGGACTTGTTTCACTGTGGATATAGATACTTTTGAACCTGTTTCCTCCAGCATCTTCACAAGGTCATTTGCTGTTGTTCTGGGATTTATTTTCACTTTTCACACCAAAGTACGTTCATCTCTAGGAGACAGAACGCGTCTAATTCCTGAGCGGTATGATGGCTGCGTGGTCCCATGGTGTTTATATATATTGTGATGTCACGAGAGGCTACACAGCTTTCAGCGGGATTGCTCAAGTAGTGCATGGAGACAAGGTTCAAACAAAACAAGGATTTTATTAACGGTCTTGGGAAACTAACGAAAGTATAACGCAATACTGTTCTCTGGTGGCTCTTAAGGGTTAACAGTTCAGGGATGTCTCTTCCACATCCAAAATCATAACTCTCCCTCGCTCAAATAACTTTTCCCCAGTCTTACTGTCTTCCACGTTGCAGCGAGTGGCCAACCCAGCAAAACGTCCTTCCAAATGTCCCACACGTATTTCCACAGGTGCATATATCCAAAGGTGAGTATTTTCCAAAGGTAAGTATCTCCAAATCCTTATATTCCTCATGGAAGTGGACGTGCAGCACTCTTGTCCTCCAGAGAGCCCAGGTTGGAGACTGTGTCTCTTCACTTCCCCCACCTTCAGCTCATCAGCTCCTCATTTGTTTCAGCTGCGTGGGAAGATTGGCCATAGAGGGGTGGGAGTTCCCGACCATACCAGCAGATGGAGCCATAGCTGTCTGGGTTTGCAGCCACCTCAGGGGGATGTAACGTCCCTCCAGGACACAGCCTCTCGTGACATCACACATCCCCCTCCTCGGGACCGACGTCCTCGTCGGGGTAAAGGCAGCGAAGAAGGCATCACGCCGGGAGAGGGCGTCCGCATTGCCGTGGTGCTTGCCAGACTGCTCTCTCTTCAACTCCTCCAACTCTAGGACCAGGGACTCAGCCTCCTGTTGTCTCTCCTTGAGTTTCTTACTGAACGCATCAGCCTTGGTTTTAGCAGAGTTTAGCTTCTGTTGAGCAGCTTTCAGTTCCTTCTCTCTCTCTGCCTCCGCATTCTTCATCTTGTTCTCCAACACCTTGTACTTCTCCTCTGCCTTCTTCTGACCTCCTTACTACTGCGCAGGGTCTCCTCACACTCCTCGATGGTCCTGCGCAGCCTCTCCAGCTCCTCCTGTTGCTTAGGAAGGAGCTCTGTTGGAGTTTAGCCTGGAGGATATCTAACTCTTCTGTCTTCATGTCTAACTGTTGCTTTAACAAACGATACCTCTCAGCGGTCCCCTTCAGACCAGACAGTTCTTTGTCCAGATTCTGTAGCTCCGTCTCTGTGTCGGTCTGGGCACCTGCCATCCTATCAGAGCCCGGGCGGGAGTGAGTAACTCGGAGGATTGCACCGGAGCCTTCCCAGGATGAGTCTTGCCTCTCCGTTTCCGAGGTACTGGGTTATCCTCTCCTGAGACTCTCTCCAGAGTGGGTAAAAGGCTGGGCAGTCTCGTCCAATTAGGACAGGGACGGGGGAGGGAATCAACCACCCCCGCCCGTCGTGTGTATGGTTCCCCGTGTGCTGGTCATTGTAAGTTCAGTAATGGGGGTATTCTCTGGTGTCCCCATGGACACAGGAAACTGGGAGGACTTTCCCGGGGTCAGACACGTTGGGCCCACCAAATCCTTACGCACCAGGGTGGCCCGGCTACCAGAATCCAGTAAGGCCTCCACATCATGGTGATTCACAGTTACCGGGCAGGTGGGGGGGTCGATCTGGGCCGCCATCTACGACTCCCAAGAGCGAGGCAAAACGGTGGGTGGGTGCTGAGCTGGAGGACTCCGCAGTGGGCATAGGTTCATCGGCTGGTTTCCCACACTGCCAGGAGATATGTCCCATCTCCCCACACCGGTAACACTGTCGAGTTTCCCCCTCCTGGTGTACTCTTCTTGGACCCGCCTGGTTTCTGGCTCCCCCTGGAGCCGGGATAAGTCCTGACGTGGCTGGGTTCGAGACCTTGGGGTCCTTTGGGACGGGTTCTTCCCATTTGTGGTGGGGCCGCACTCCTGGGGTCTTTTCGGGAAGCATTCAGCATCTCCGCTGTGGCCTGGTACTTTTCCACAGCTTCCACGGTCAGATCAGCCGTGGTCAAGGCCTGTTGACTGATGAACCGTTTTGCCTCATAAGGCAGGGCGCGTAGGTAACGATCCACCACAACGGCCTCCACCACCGCCGCTGCTGTATTCCTCTGCGGATCCAGCCATTTCCTTGCGATTCGGACAAGTTCATGCATCTGCGCCCGAGGAGGTTGGTCTGGTTGGAAGGTCCAGCTGTGAGCGCTGGGCCATACCAAACTTTTGTGAGTCCATATCTGCTGAGGATCTCAGACTTCAGGGCATCATAGTCAGTAACCTGGTCAGGGCCCAGGTCCCGGACAGCATTCAGCGCTTCCCCGGTTAGAAGGGGGCTAACAGACCAACCCACTGTTGCTTGGGCCAGGCTTCCCTAGTGGCCGTGGCCTCAAATGCATGCAGGTATGCCTCAATGTCATCGGTAGCTCCCCATCTTAGATATAAAGTCACTTGCCTTTATTGGGCGGGTATTTTGGACCACCCTCTGTCTCTGCAACTGCAATTCCTCTGCCTTCAGAAGGTTGGCTTTCTTTTGCTCCTCCAAGAGAGCCACGTTTGCTTGCATCTGGGCTTGCTGGCCAGCAACAAGGGCTTTCAATATGTCCTCCATTTCAGTCGGCGGGGAGCCTACGGCCAACTTGGAAAACTGGGTGATCAAACCTTCGGTATCCTCCTCTGACATGCACTATTAACGCTTGAGCGTGCCTGTATTCTCCACCATCTGTGATGTCACGAGAGGCTACACAGCTTTCAGCGGGATTGCTCAAGTAGTGCATGGAGACAAGGTTCAAACAAAACAAGGATTTTATTAACGGTCTTGGGAAACTAACGAAAGTATAACGCAATACTGTTCTCTGGTGGCTCTTAAGGGTTAACAGTTCAGGGATGTCTCTTCCACATCCAAAATCATAACTCTCCCTCGCTCAAATAACTTTTCCCCAGTCTTACTGTCTTCCACGTTGCAGCGAGTGGCCAACCCAGCAAAACGTCCCTTCCAAATGTCCCACACGTATTTCCACAGGTGCATATATCCAAAGGTGAGTATTTCCCAAAGGTAAGTATCTCCAAATCCTTATATTCCTCATGGAAGTGGACGTGCAGCACTCTTGTCCTCCAGAGAGCCCAGGTTGGAGACTGTGTCTCTTCACTTCCCCACACCTTCAGCTCATCAGCTCCTCATTTGTTTCAGCTGCGTGGGAAGATTGGCCATAGAGGGGTGGAGTTCCCGACCATACCAGCAGATGGAGCCATAGCTGTCTGGGTTTGCAGCCACCTCAGGGGGATGTAACGTCCCTCCAGGACACAGCCTCTCGTGACATCACAATATGTACTATTCTTTGTACAGATGAACATGGTACCTTCAGGCATTTGGAAATAGCTTCCAAGGATGAACCAGACTTGTGGAGGTTTACAAAAAAAATTCGGAGGTCTTGGCTGATTTCTTTTGATTTTCCCATGATGTCAAGCAAAGAGGCACTGAGTTTGAAGGTGGGCCTTGAAATACATCCACAGGTACACATCCAATTAAATCAAATGATGTCATTAGCCTATCAGAAGCTTCTAAAGCCATGACATAATTTTCTGGAATTTTTCCAAGCTGTTTAAAGGCACAGTCAACTTAGTGTATGTAAACTTCCGACACACTGGAATTGTGATACAGTGAATTATAAGTGAAATAATCTGTCTGTAAACAATTGCTGGAAAAATTACTTGTGTCATCCACAAAGTAGATGTCCTAACCGACTTGCCAAAACTATAGTTTGTTAACAAGAAATTTGTGGAGTGGTTGAAAAATGAGTTTTAATGACTCAAACCTAAGTGTATGTAAACTTCCGACTTCAACTGTATACATGCATACACATACAGTGAGGGAAGAAAGTATTTGATCCCCTGCTGATTTTGTAAGTTTGCCCACTGACAAAGACATGATCAGTCTATAATTTTAATGGTAGGTTTATTTGAACAGTGAGAGACAGAATAACAACAAAAAAATCCAGAAAAACGCATGTCAAAATGTTATAAATCGATTTGCATTTTAATGAGGGAAATAAGTATTTGACCCCTCTGCAAAACATGACTTAGTACTTGGTGGCAAAACCCTTGTTGGCAATCACAGAGGTCAGAGCGTTTCTTGTAGTTGGCCAACAGGTTTGCACACATCTCAGGAGGGATTTTGTCCCACTCCTCTTTGCAGATCTTCTCCAAGTCATTAAGGTTTCGAGGCTGACGTTTGGCACACCTCGAACCTTCAGCTCCCTCCACAGATTTTCTATGGGATTAAGGTCTGGAGACTGGCTAGGCCACTCCAGGACCTTAATGTGCTTCTTCTTGAGCCACTCCTTTGATGCCTTGGTCATGTGTTTTGGGTCATTGTCATGCTGGAATACCCATCCACGACCCATTTCCAATGCCCTGGCTGAGGGAAGGAGGTTCTCACCCAAGATTTGACGGTACATGGCCCCGTCCATCGTCCCTTTGATGCGGTGAAGTTGTCCTGTACCCTTAGCAGAAAAACACCCCCAAAGCATAATGTTTCCACCTCCATGTTTGACGGTGGGGATGGTGTTCTTGGGGTCATAGGCAGCATTCCTCCTCCTCCAAACACGGCGAGTTGAGTTGCTGCCAAAGAGCTCCATATTGGTCTCATCTGACCACAACCCTTTCACCCAGTTCTCCTCTGAATCATTCAGATGTTCATTGGCAAACTTCAGACGGGCCTGTATATGTGCTTTCTTGAGCAGGGGGGACCTTACGGGCACTGCAGGATTTCAGTCCTTCACGGCGTAGTGTGTTACCAATTGTTTTCTTGGTGACTATGGTCCCAGCTGCCTTGAGATCATTGACAAGATCCTCCTGTGTAGTTCTGGGCTGATTCCCTTACCGTTTTCATGATCATTGCAACTCCACGAGGTGAGCCAGAAATGTTTCTGCTTGAGAGGGGGTCAAATACTTATTTCCCTCATTAAAATGCAAATCAATTTATAAAGAAATTTACATGCATTTCTCTGGATTTTTTTGTTGTTATTCTGTCTCTCACTGTTCAAATAAACCTACCATTAAAATTATAGACTGATCATTTCTTTGTCAGTGGGCAAACGTACAAAATCAGCAGGGGATCAAAAACTTTTTTCCCTCACTGTACATACATATAAATACATATACATACATATACATACATATCCTTTAAAAAAAAATATTTCCCTTTATTACTTTCCAACCCCTCCACCCCTTCCCTAATTGGAGTAAACTAGTGAACAACAACGCTTAGGCCTCTACTTCCAGCTTATGCATACTATATACATTTTATGGACACAGTCAATTTTACAATAATTCTATTTTGTTTGTTTTTACTCCTGAACTTCCTCTACCCTCAACCTCCCTGATCATTTTCGTGATATCCATCCGGTTTGCTTCTACAGTGGGGGAAAAAAGTATTTAGTCAGCCACCAATTGTGCAAGTTCTCCCACTTAAAAAGATGAGAGAGGCCTGTAATTTTCATCATAGGTACACGTCAACTATGACAACTATGACAGACAAAATGAGAAAACAAAATCCAGAAAATCACATTGTAGGATTTTTTAATGAATTTATTTGCAAATTATGGTGGAAAATAAGTATTTGGTCAATAACAAAAGTTTCTCAATACTTTGTTATATACCCTTTGTTGGCAATGACACAGGTCAAACGTTTTCTGTAAGTCGTCACAAGGTTTTCACACACTGTTGCTGGTATTTTGGCCCATTCCTCCATGCAGATCTCCTCTAGAGCAGTGATGTTTTGGGGCTGTCAGCTGGGCAACATGGACTTTCAACTCCCTCCAAAGATTTTCTATGGGGTTGAGATCTGGAGACTGGCTAGGCCACTCCAGGACCTTGAAATGCTTCTTACAAAGCCACTCCTTCGTTGACCGGGCGGTGTGTTTGGGATCATTGTCATGCTGAAAGACCCAGCCACGTTTCATCTTCAATGCCCTTGCTGATGGAAGGAGGTTTTCATTCAAAATCTCATGATACATGGCCCCATTCATTCTTTCCTTTACACGGATCAGTCGTCCTGGTCCCTTTGCAGAAAAACAGCCCCAAAGCATGATGTTTCCACCCCCATGCTTCACAGTAGGTATGGTGTTCTTTGGATGCAACTCAGCATTCTTTGTCCTCCAAACACGACGAGTTGAGTTTTTACCAAAAAGTTCTATTTTGGTTTCATCTGACCATATGACATTCTCCCAATCCTCTTCTGGATCATCCAAATGCACTCTAGCAAACTTCAGATGGGCCTGGACATGTACTGGCTTAAGCAGGGGGACACGTCTGGCACTGCAGGATTTGAGTCCCTGGCGGC
Organism: Coregonus clupeaformis; assembly: GCF_020615455.1. Taxonomy (NCBI): domain Eukaryota; kingdom Metazoa; phylum Chordata; class Actinopteri; order Salmoniformes; family Salmonidae; genus Coregonus; species Coregonus clupeaformis. The sequence continues at coordinate 14,590 of NW_025536993.1, forward strand.
GTAGTGTGTTACTGATGGTAGGCTTTGTTACTTTGGTCCCAGCTCTCTGCAGGTCATTCACTAGGTCCCCCGTGTGGTTCTGGGATTTTTGCTCACCGTTCTTGTGATCATTTTGACCCCACGGGGTGAGATCTTGCGTGGAGCCCCAGATCGAGGGAGATTATCAAATCAAAATCAAATCAAATCAAATTGTATTGGTCACATCCGCCGAATACAACAGGTGCAGACATTACAGTGAAATGCTTACTTACAGCCCTTAACCAACAGTGCATTTATTTTTAACAAAAAAGTAAAAATAAAACGACGACAAAAAAAGTGTTGAGAAAAAAAGAGCAGAAGTAAAATAAAATAACAGTAGGGAGGCTATATAAATACAGGGGGGTACCGTTGCAGAGTCAATGTGCGGGGGCACCGGCTAGTTGAGGTAGTTGAGGTAATATGTACATGTGGGTAGAGTTAAAGTGACTATGCATAAATAATTAACAGAGTAGCAGCAGCGTAAAAGGATGGGTGGGGGGCAGTGCAAATTGTCCGGGTAGCCATGATTAGCTGTTCAGGAGTCTTATGGCTTGGGGGTAGAAGCTGTTGAGAAGTCTTTTGGACCTAGACTTGGCACTCCGGTACCGCTTGCCGTGCGGTAGCAGAGAGAACAGTCTATGACTAGGGTGGCTGGAGTCTTTGACAATGTTGAGGGCCTTCCTCTGACACCGCCTGGTATAGAGGTCCTGGATGGCAGGAAGCTTGGCCCCAGTGATGTACTGGGCCGTACGCACTACCCTCTGTAGTGCCTTGCGGTCGGAGGCCAAGCAGTTGCCATACCAGGCGGTGATGCAACCAGTCAGGATGCTCTCGATGGTGCAGCTGTAGAATTTTTGAGGATCTGAGGACCCATGCCAAATCTTTTCAGTCTCCTGAGGGGGATAGGCTTTGTCGTGCCCTCTTCACGACTGTCTTGGTGTGTTTGGACCATGATAGTTCGTTGGTGATGTGGACACCAAGGAACTTGAAGCTCTTAACCTGTTCCACTACAGCCCCGTCGATGAGAATGGGGCGTGCTCAGTCCTCTTTTTTTTCCTGTAGTCCACAATCATCTCCTTTGTCTTGGTCACGTTGAGGGAGAGGTTGTTGTCCTGGCACCACACGGCCAGGTCTCTGACCTCCTCCCTATAGGCTGTCTCATCGATGTCGGTGATCAGGCCTACCACTGTTGTGTCGTCGGCAAACTTAATGATGGTGTTGGAGTCGTTTCTGGCCATGCAGTCATGGGTGAACAGAGAGTACAGGATGGGACTGAGCACGCACCCCTGAGGGCCCCCCGTGTTGAGGATCAGTGTGGCAGATGTGTTGTTAGCTACCCTTACCACCTGGTGGCGGCCCGTCAGGAAGTCCAGAGGTGTTTAGTCCCAGGATCCTTAGCTTAGTGATGAGCTTAGAGGGCACTATGGTGTTGAATGCTGAGCTGTAGTCAATGAATAGCATTCTCACGTAGGTGTTCCTCTTGTCCAGGTGGGAAAGGGCAGTGTGGAGTGCAATAGAGATTGCATCATCTGTGGATCTGTTGGGGCGGTATGTAAATTGGAGTGGGTCTAGGGTTTCTGGGATAATGCTGTTGATGTGAGCCATGACCAGCCTTTCAAAGCACTTCATGGCTACAGGCGTCAGTGCTACGGGTCGGTAGTCATTTAGGCAGGTGGTCAGTGTTCTTGTATGTCTTCCATTTCCTAATAATTGCTCCCACAGTTGATTTCTTCAAACCAAGCTGCTTACCTATTGCAGATTCAGTCTTCCCAGCCTGGTGCAGGTCTACAATTTTGTTTCTGGTGTCCTTTGACAGCTCTTTGGTCTTGGCCATAGTGGAGTTTTGGAGTGTGACTGTTTGAGGTTGTGGACAGGTGTCTTTTATACTGATAACAAGTTCAAACAGGTGCCATTAATACAGGTAACGAGTGGAGGACAGAGGAGCCTCTTAAAGAAGAAGTTACAGGTCTGTGAGAGCCAGAAATCTTGCTTGTTTGTAGGTGACCAAATTCTTATTTTCCACCATAATTTGCAAATAAATTCATTAAAAATCCTACAATGTGATTTTCTGGAATTTCTTTTCTCAATTTGTCTGTCATAGTTGACGTGTACCTATGATGAAAATTACAGGCCTCTCTCATCTTTTTAAGTGGGAGAACTTGCACAATTGGTGGCTGACTAAATACTTTTTTCCCCCACTGTATATGCCATATATTTCTAACTGTGCTCTTTCACAAAAGCTCTCAACCTATAACCTATATACTTATTATGGACACAGTATGCTTTACATTAGTTATCTTGTTGTTAATAGTTGTTGTTAGTTGTTATTAGTCCCATCATTCAGCTCCATTCAACACCTCCCATCTATCACTTAACACTATCCATTTTGCAGTTCTATTTGCCATATATTTTTCAACTGTACTGTGATATTTCACAAAATTTCTTAACCTTTCTATTCTCATTCTTTCTACAGATTGTAAATAGAAAATAAATATTTTTGCTAAAAGTATTATTATATTATTGATCGATTGACTATGACTTTTCAGATCACCCAGTAGTGCTATCTGCAGGGTTAGCTCCAGGTAAATATTGCAATCCTTCAGCCATCCCTGGACCTGTGTCCAAAAACAAGCTACAAAATGGACAGTACCAAAACAAATGATCTAATGATTCTGTCTCTTCGCAGCAAAATCTGCAGAGCTGGGAAGATTGTATCCCCCATATAAATAAATTATATTGGTAGCAAGAATTGTGTATAATAAAATAATTTAAATTGAAAAATTATACGTTTTGAATCCTGCGTCGTTTTGCGTATCAGTTCATAAACACTATGCCATTGAATCTGTACATCAAAAATCTCTTCCCAACCGTCAATCCTTTGGTCCTTAAATTAAACTAATACACTTTTTTATTTATCACAATTTTCTTTAACCAATGATGTTCTTTAATGCAAGGCCAACAGACAAGTTCCTTTCTTTTTCCCCATTCCACTTTCCTCTTCCATTTTTGCGGTAATGCTGCAATTATTTGGTAGTAATTTTGGGTGGAGCAGACATTTCCATATTTTTGTTAGCTGCATGTGCGACATAACTCCACCAGTCATACCCATGATATCTTTTACGAAGATTATACCTTTTTTAAACATTATTTCAAAAAATAATGTTTTTTTATCAATTTGAGTTTAACCACAATATTTGTTGCATTATTTGTTCTGTCGTTTTTGGAGGATTACATTGAAATTGCAACCAACTTTCTATGGCTTGTTTTAGAAATAGTGATATTTGGGAGATTATTTCCTTTTCAAATAACTGAAAGTGAGAGGTTGTAATCTGAATAAAGGAAAAAGGCCATTCTTGAACATGGGGTGAGACAATTTTACTAATTTGCTAGAGAACCAGTTCGGATTTATGTATAACTTTTGCATGATTGAATCTTTTAGTGATAGGTTTCAGTTAAAAATTCTGAACAAACTTTTAGTGATTGTCTTGTCTAGCTGTCAATCACCCCCCCCTCCCGCCTCCTCCTCAGTCCTAGCAAAATGGCGACGGTTGATGACTGCGATGTGACCATGGATCCTGAAATGGAAATACTCAGCGACGAGGAAATGGAGAGGTTCGTTGTGGAAAATGTATAACAAATGTTACACATTAGATTTAAGAGTGTTCTCGTGCCATTGTCATGTTATTATAATATTGGTCTGGCTAGTGTTGGTTTGCTTTTGCTTTGAGTCACACGGGAAGTAGGCCTTGCTAACCGGTTAGCTAACTAATGTTAGCTATTTTTCTCTTTTTGAAAAATCCATACGAACAAAGATAAAGTGGACTTTATCTGTTGTGTTAATGTTACCTAGCCAACAAAGTTAGTCACAGTTTGTGACAAAGTTTGCATCGACGTGTGTTGTTATGGCTAGCTAACGTTAGCTTACTAAAGTACTAGCTAGTTGGCTAACTAACGTTAGCTAAGTAGCTAGTTATTTGGGTCTCAAAGCCTATGGTTTTTGTTCTTTAATTTTAACCAAATGTATTTAGCTAACTAGTTACTTAGTTAGCTAACGTAGATAACTGTTAGTATTACTGCCATATTGCCATTAAACCACGCACGAGCCAGAAAAGTCCCCAAAATCTTGCCCCACTCTGCCCACTGATTGTCCAGCGTGACGTTGTTCCAGAACATTATCAGGTCTTGATGACCTGAACGATTTAGCAACAGCTATAAGTTAGGCTTTGCATGAGGTAACTTACTATTGACTGACATGGTCTTGTTGGTATGCCTGAAGGGTGATCCATTTTTTTAAACTATAATGTTACCGAGGTTGTCAACTAGGCCTAGCCAGATCCATATATTAATGACTCTGGGCCTAGCTAATGTATGTAGTTACCCCTAGTAATTATGTCATAACTTTCCTCTTGGCAACAGTGGGGGCCACAAGTTAAACAACCAACCAATTTGTTATGATCAGGTGATACAGGGGTAACTGCCTTGTTTCCCCAAGAACATGAAACATTACAAGGGCAAGGCATTGTCTTGGAAAATTGCATTTATTTTCAGTTTTGCTTCATTGTCTGCTTTCTTGCTCTGATTGTGATCTGAACTGGAAACATTGCGAAGCTTCAAAAAAAGCAATGGCAGTTGCCCTCTCCCTGGCTTGTCTTGCCATGTGCTTCCTGGTGATCTGCCTCTGTGTATTTCCCACTGAGCTCAGATAGCTGCTCTGTCTGTGAGCTCTACCCATAAAATACCCAAGTGGCCACTACCTCTCAGGTCCTCTATTTCCATTGGATGAGACCCCTCACTGCCTGCTGGTAAGGCTCTTTCTATGTTTAGATGATTTTGCTCAGCTCCTTCCCCTTCCTCTCCCACCCGCACACCAAGGTTAACTCGTCCAGCATACATGTTTGGAAACAGCAATAGCAGTGTTCAGGAAGCGATCTGATAGGCTATATCCTAGACCTAGATTAACCCTGGTCTACCACCAGAGTGAATTATGATTGAAAGAAGACCTTTCTTCCTAGTATTGTCTGTTGTGTTTTGCTTGTCAGCGGTTACGTATAATATGCAGTATCATGTAATAACCTACCTCCTTGCAGTCTGTAATACGGGCTGGGATGAAGTCATTGATTACTCGCCAATGCACCTCAAGGTTTTCCTCTAAGTCCCTTTTCACATTTACTTGGTCTATTTTGTTTCTCTGTGGATGATACAGTACGCCCTGTTAGTGATGGGCATTTGACCTTTTTGCCTGTTCGAATACTCACGGGATATTTTTTTTGAGTACAGTAATCCTAATTGCTACATTTGCCTCATTAGTCAGTCAAAAAAAAGAAAAAAAAGTGCCATTTATTGAAACTGTAATATCAACTGGTTATATTATATAGTGGAACTCAATCTTCAAAAAGGTAGAAACCTCAGCTGTGTGGAGCTTGTGTGTAGAAGCCTATGGCTGTGCAATGGCATAGCCTTGTTTTGTTAATTTAGAAGACAAGACGCTATTACAGTGAAGACACCTATTTTATAGTTTAAAAAAACATTATGTAATATAACAGAATAGAACAGAATAGTGCGAAGTTATTCACATCTCGCATCTGGAACCATTATTCTCAGTGATAATTTGAAACAGGGTGCAATTTGGCAAGTTGAAAAAACATTTTTCAGAGGTACAAACCAAAATCTGTCTACTTTTAGTTTATTATGCCTGTTCCTTGGAATTGTTTTAATGGATTAACAATGCTATGTTGAACACTGCATGGGGATGAATTATGGCCAGGGCATCTGTTTGGTGAGTAGGCCTAGGCTTAATGATTCTGTTAAAATATGCTCTTTGTCTTAATCAAACTAATGTTTTAGCATATTTTCAGTGTGGAACCTTGTCTATGTTTAGGGGGCTAGCCTAACCACTTCTAATTGCAAAGTAGGGTCATCACTAACGTTAGTTGCCACAAAGTCATAAACCCTGCCAGTTTCTACAATTTTGCTTCTTAAAATCAGATTTGTAGGGGGTCGATCAGCTTTAATATTGCAGATAGATTGTAGCTTCCATCAATATAATTATCTGCATCATTTCCAATCCCCCATATTTAAAAAAATATATATTTTACTTTATTATTTTCCCCTAACCCTACCACCCCTCCCCTAATTGGAGTAAACTAATGGAAAACAACACTTATGCTTCAACTTCCAGCTTACACATACTATATACATTTTACGGACACATTGTATTTTACAATAGTTATCTTTTGTTTTTAATCACATCCTTCAGCTACCCTCAACCGCTCCCATCTATCTCTGAAGACCATCCAGTTTGATTTCTATTTGCCATATATTTCTAACTGTGCTGTTTCAAATAAGTTCTGAACCTATATACATTTTACGAACATATTATATTTTACATTAGTTATCTTGTTTTTTAGCCCCACCCTTCAGCTCTAATCAACCCCTCCCATCTATCTCTTAACACCATCTATTTTTTATTTATATTTGCCATATATTTTTCAGCTGTGATGTTTCACAGAAGTTCTGAACCTTTCTATTCTCATAGTTTCTACAGATTGTAAATTAAAGATAAAACATTTATTATATTATTGATCGAATGACTATGACTTTTCAAATTACCCAGCAGTGCTATTTTCAGAGTTAGCGCCAGGTAAATGTTGCAATTCTTCAGCCATTCCCTGGACATGCGACCAAAAACAAGCTACATGTGGACAGTACCAAAACAAATTATCTAATGATTGTCTCTTCGAAGTGAAATCTGCAGAGCTGGGATGGTTGTAACCCCAATATATATTACATTATATTGGTTGCAATACTTCTTTTAATAATCTTAATTGAAAAATTCTAAGTTTTGAATCCGACGCTCGTTTTTGTGTATCAGTTCATACACCATGTGCCATGGAATCGGTAGATCGCAAATCTCTTCCCAACTATTTTGCCATCTATGTCACAGCTGTACATTATTGGGTCCTTAAGTGAAACTGGTATACTTTTTTATTTATCGCAATTTTCTTTAACCAATTTACAGTGGGGAGAACAAGTATTTGATACACTGACGATTTTGCAGGTTTTCCTACTTGCAAAGCATGTAGAGGTCTGTACATTTTATCATAGGTACACTTCAACTGTGAGAGACGGAATCTAAAACAAAAATCCAGAAAATCACATTGTATGATTTTTAAGTAATTAATTTGAATTTTATTGCATGACATAAGTATTTGATACATCAGAAAAGCAGAACTTAATATTTGGTACAGAAACCTTTGTTTGCAATTACAGAGATCATACGTTTCCCTTAGGTCTTGACCAGGTTTGTACACACTGCAGCAGGGATTTTGGCCCACTCCTCCATACAGACCTTCTCCAGATCCTTCAGGTTTCGGGGCTGTCGCTGGGCAATACGGACTTTCAGCTCCCTCCAAAGATTTTCTATTGGGTTCAGGTCTGGAGACTGGCTAGGCCACTCCAGGACCTTGAGATGCTTCTTACGGAGCCACTCCTTAGTTGCCCTGGCTGTGTGTTTTGGGTCATTGTCATGCTGGAAGCCCCAGCCACGACCCATCTTCATTGCTCTTACTGAGGGAAGGAGGTTGTTGGCCAAGATCTCGCAATACATGGCCCCATCCATCCTCCCCTCAATACGGTGCAGTCGTCCTGTCCCCTTTGCAGATAAGCATCCCCAAAGAATGATGTTTCCACCTCCATGCTTCATGGTTGGGATGGTGTTCTTGGGGTTGTACTCATCCTTCTTCTTCCTCCAAACACGGCGAGTGGAGTTTAGACCAAAAAGCTATATTTTTGTCTCATCAGACCACATGACCTTCTCCCATTCCTCCTCTGGATCCTCCAGATGGTCATTGGCAAACTTCAGACGGGCCTGGACATGCGCTGGCTTGAGTAGGGGGACCTTGCGTGCGCTGCAGGATTTTAATCCATGACGGCGTAGTGTGTTACTAATGGTTTTCTTTGAGACTGTGGTCCCAGCTCTCTTCAGGTCATTGACCAGGTCCTGCCATGTAGTTCTAGGCTGATCCCTCACCTTCCTCATGATCATTGATGCCCCACGAGGTGAGATCTTGCATGGAGCCCCAGACCGAGGGTGATTGACCGTCATCTTGAACTTCTTCCATTTTCTAATAATTGCGCCAACAGTTGTTGCCTTCTCACCAAGCTGCTTGCCTATTGTCCTGTAGCCCATCCCAGCCTTGTGCAGGTCTACAATTCTATCCCTGATGTCCTTACACAGCTCTCTAGTCTTGGCCATTGTGGAGAGGTTGGAGTCTGTTTGATTGAGTGTGTGGACAGGTGTCTTTTATACAGGTAATGAGTTCAAACAGGTGCAGTTAATACAGGTAATGAGTGGAGAACAGGAGGGCTTCTTAAAGAAAAACTAACAGGTCTGTGAGAACCGGAATTCTTACTGGTTGGTAGGTGATCAAATACTTATGTCATGCAATAAAATGCAAATTAATTACTTAAAAATCATAGAATGTGATTTTCTGGATTTTTGTTTTAGATTCCATCTCTCACAGTTGAAGTGTACCTATGATAAAAATGACAGACCTCTACATGCTTTGTAAGTAGGAAAACCTGCAAAATCGGCAGTGTATCAAATACTTGTTCTCCCCACTGTAGGTGTTTAATGCAGGGCCGAAAGACAAGTTCCTTACTTTTTCCCCCTTCCACTTGCCTCTTCCATTTTGCGGTAATGCTGCAATTAGTTGGTTGTAATTTTGGGTAGAGCAGACATTTCCATATATTTTTGCCAGCTGCATGTGTGACATAAATAGGACTGGTGGAGTTATGATGTAATTGACAAAAACTTGGCATTTTTTATTTTATAACTCAATATATTAGAGTTTAACCATAATATTTGTTCTGTCTTTTCTGGTGGATTAAACTGAAATTGCAACAAACTTTCTATGGCTTGTTTTAAAAATAGCAATATTTTGGAGATGGTTTCATTTTCAAATAACCGAAAGTGAGAATAAAGGGGAAAAGGCCACACTGTTAACGGTATGCCTAACTGTTAAGACCAAATAGCTCATTTTTATTTTTATGATATAGCCAATTTTGACTTTGTGGCTGTGACAAAGTAGCCTAAGCGGGAAATGATGCAATTATTCCAAAACACGTGTGTAGAGGGAGCGGTCGGAACGCAATTGAGTGAGCGAGACACGGAGGGGAAAGGGAATTTAGGGAGCAGAACTGTGTGATGCTTGGCTTGGTAATCATTTATGGAACACTAGAGTCAAAGCAAATTAACCTTGTCTTCAAGACGAAATTGACCAAATAGTTCTACAGTATTTGAAAAAATTTGATCTCTGGTTAAAGAACAAGTTTTGATGTCAGTTCGAGTACTCTATTAGTCATGCCCATCCCTACACCCCTGTCATTATGCAATTTCACTCTGAACTCTCTCTTGGGTAATGCCTCATTCTCAAGCTCTTTCTTTGTCTTTTATTTCTCTGTGTGTCATCCAGGGAAGCGGAGAGCTTCAAGGAGCAAGGTAATGCCTACTACATCAAGAAGGATTACTCTGAAGCATTCAACTACTACACCAAGGCCATAGGTAAGGATTCCATCAGTGATATCAACTGCAAAGGATATCTTCTTTATAGAGAGGGGGAACATGTTTGTTTTCTGTGGGTGAGAGGATAATCTATTCTTGTTAACGACGGTGAGTGATTTTTCACTGTTATCGACAGACATGTGTCCTAAGAATGCCAGTTACTATGGAAACCGGGCGGCCACGCTGATGATGCTGAGCCGGCACAGAGAGGCGCTGGAGGACTCCCAGCAGGCAGTGCGGCTCGACGACACTTTCATGAAGGTAGGGTCAACCACCAGGCGTAGCACCACCTTGAGTAGCAAGCCTTGAATACCCAGCTAGGTCCTAGGCAGACAAGTTAGTCAGACCTTCCGTTTTGTCTCATCTCATAATACGAGAATATGTTTGGCAGTTGGATGAGTACATCAGTAAGGTAATGGAAAGATCTGAGTCATGGTTTTTGGGTGGGTCTCCTCCCTCTCCCTGCCTGTATCAGTGTTCCAGCCTGTTAACTGTGAGTCAACTTTCCCAAAGGGTCATCTACGGGAGGGGAAGTGCCACTTGTCCCTGGGGAACGCCATGGCAGCCAGCCGCTGTTTCCACAGGGTTCTAGAACTGGAGCCTGACAACAGCCAGGCACAGCAGGAGGTGGGTCAGACAGACACAGTCTCAGTCTGGCAGACTAGGTCCTAACAACAATGCATTGTAAAGAGCTAATTGCTTTACAGTAATTTAAATCCTTTGTTTACTGTGACAGATATTCCATGAGTTTTGCTTAGATTGAGGAAAACATCAGGCAGTGGCTTCCTTATATAAAAGCATAAGTTTGACTTATGTTTGGATCTATTTCCAGGTAAAGAGTGCCGATTCCGTCCTGGAGTATGAAAAGATGGCTGAAATAGGATTTGAAAAGCGTGACTTCAGGATGGTAGGCTCTTGGCTGCATTTTGTCTTTTATCAAACAAATTGTTATCCTTATTTGGGGGAATGGGCAGATTGGTGCTAGATTTGATATGACTGTGTTTCTTTCTCTGGACTGTGCAGGTTGTGTTCTGCATGGATCGTGCCTTGGAGTCAGCCTCAGCCTGCCATCGGTTCAAGGTGCTGAAAGCAGAGTGTCTGGCCATGCTCGGGCGCTACCCAGAGGCCCAGTCGGTAGCCAGGTATACAAGACATTTGGAACCTGGAAAACCATTCAATAAATGCAATTTCCCTAGCTGATGCACACCATTGGAAATGCATGTTGTCATATGAGACTTGTTTCTTTGTCTTCCTCTCTCAGTGATATCCTGCGGATGGACTCTACTAATGGCGATGCCCTGTACGTCCGTGGTCTCTGTCTGTACTATGAGGACTGCATTGACAAGGCCGTCCAGTTCTTTGTCCAGGCCCTGCGCATGGCCCTGACCATGAGAAGGCTCGCCTGGCCTGCAGAGTGAGTCCTCCATCCACCTTCCACCAGGACTCTAGCCCTGCAATTAGACTCAACTAACCTGCCCAATAATGATGCTAATGTGGACTAATTGTCTCCATCCTTTCCTTTGTAAGAGGAAGCCACAGAACACTAACCAATTCTGTCTCCACTACTGGCTTGCTGACACATTAAGTTTGCGGCGGTTACTAAGTGCTGTCTCTTTTCCACCCAGAATGCCAAAGCACTCAAAGCCAAGAAGGAGGATGGGAACAAGGCCTTCAAGGATGGGAACTATGATGCGGCCTACGAGCTGTACTCTGAGGCCCTGACCATAGACCCCAACAACATCAAAACCAATGCTAAGCTCTTCTGTAACAGGGGCACCGTGGGATCTAAGGTGAGGCTCAAACACACAGCACCAGGAGGAGAACCCCTCTTATCTGCCATACCATGTTATCTTGTTTTATGCAGCCGTGGTGTTTCTGCCATCTTGGTCCCCAGTTCGATTCGGCCAAATATTATTATCTTAGATCGTCTTCACTGAAAGGCTCTCCGTACGCTTGCAAATTAGGTATTGCTGTGTTTGATTATACTGTGGTTGTTTTGCCTTTTCAGCCAGGCAGCTGATATTTGATACCTGTGGGGCCCAATAAAATCTGTGCATTTTTTCTTGCCTGATTCCGTTGAGTGTTTTCCCAAATTCCGTTTTTCCAGGGTTCAGTTTTCGCTCTCCAAATCACACTTTTTTTTATATAGTATATGTAAAATTATTATTCTTTTCAGGAGACCACTTTTGAGGTCTGGGAAAAATCTAAGAAATGTAGGGACCTTTTTTGGTTAGGATATTTCTGTAGCGCTCATGTGATTGCAGAGTTTGCTAATCAAATGGCTACTGGATTGCTGCAAATAATCCATGATATCATTCTGCCAGGTAGGCTGGCATAAGCTACTTTGTAGTAAATGTTGAATTGAAGGTTTTTGGGAAAGCCTTTCCATCTACCAGAAGATGGTTGTCATTACATTAGCATCATCGCTAACGGCTACACAAAGTGGTAGACAAACACGCACATACAGACGGGCATTCCTGTGCCGTTGCCGATTCAGAAAGTTCAAATAAAATCAGAATCACTGATGCATGTTTTATAATAATCTTGGACAAATGTAATGCATTTTCTAATAAGTTCAATACATTTTTGAATGTTGTTGAATTCTGTTTTAATGTCTGGATTCTGTGATTCCATCCGCAACACAGATTTTATAGGGCCTTATACCTGTATAACTCTGCTCAAAATATCTCCTGGTAGCATGTAGCTCGTGAGATTGTAAATCCTCCAGGAAGTCACTCATATGGACCAATGTAGCGCTACTGTATTGGCTGTGAAGGTGGCCTTCTGCATGGGCACTTGCATTCTCTCTCTCACACGTGCGCACACACTCTCCAATGCACAGATGCCTGCCACACACTCACACACCTCTCTTACTGTGTGTATTTTTAGCAGTGCTCTGCACTTTGCTTCATTTTCTCTATCTAGCCACTAGAACTAGGCCAGCATCTCTCCTCTTTTTTTTCTGTCGCACGCTTCCTTGCACTTTCCCCAGTCCCCTTACTCTTTTCTCTTTTATTTCCATTTTCCTTTCAAAGCTGAAAAAAATAGACCAGGCCATTGAAGACTGCACAAAGGCAATTAAGCTGGATGAGACCTACATCAAGGCCTATTTACGGAGAGCGCAGTGGTACGTCAATCAACCATAGTTTCCTAACAATGTGTCCATAGTGGTCATTTGAGCATGCAAGAATGTATAAGATAAATAGTTCATTATATGGATATTCATTTGATTGCATATGCTTATGATCCCTAAAACTTGTTTCTATATCTCTGTGTGTTCAGTTACTTGGACAAGGAGGAGTACGATGAGGCTGTGAGGGATTATGAGAAGGTCTACCAGACGGAGAAAACAAAAGGTATGTCTGTGTGTCATTAGTGTGACTCAACCACCCCTCTCTCCATCCCAGCTACCACTCTGTCTAGGTCCTGTTGCTTCACTCTCCTGTTTCCCCCCACACCCTGTTATGACACAATGTCTGAGGTGTCTGGCTCTGAGGGCTGGAATTAGAGTATAGCTCCTCCTGCTGTTACGGTGCCCAAACTGCTCTTGGTTATTAATACTATCTGTGTCGTCTCACTCTGAACTCCTTTCCTTAGAACACAAGCACCTCTTGAAGAATGCACAGTTGGAGCTGAAGAAGAGCAAGCGGAAAGATTACTACAAGGTGCTGGGAGTGGACAAGAACGCCACAGAGGACGAGATCAAGAAGGCTTACCGCAAACGGGCCCTCATGCACCATCCAGGTAGCTAAGAGAGCCCATCTCTCAGTTCAACTATCCAGTCTATTTTACTGTTATAAAAAAAGCAATGTGTCAGGAGACGTATTTCAATGCAAAGGGAAAACAAAACATTTAACTCTGTGCTCCTGTACTTTTCTTCTCTAATTTCCCCTGACTGACGGCCCTGATTTCTCTGTCTCTCTCTCAGACCGTCACAGCTCAGCCAGTGCTGAGGTTCAGAAGGAAGAGGAGAAGAAGTTTAAGGAGGTGGGCGAGGCGTTCACCGTGCTGTCTGACCCTAAGAAGAAATCCCGCTATGACAGTGGTCACGATCTGGAGGACGACACAGGCAACATGGGAGGTGAGGACTGGAGATCAGCAGGGGAACCCCTTTCAAGGGAGGGCGTGGGGAGGATGGGAAGGGGAGGGGCTGCTTTAGGGACATTTCCAAGATTTTTTAAAATCCTAGGCTGCTTTAAAGTTGAAATACGTTATTGGATGAAACTACCACGTCCGTTTGCGAAATTACCACAAAGAAGTTACATCAAACACATCAGTTCACGAACGATAGAAGAGCAGAATATCTACTGCGATGTATTATTATTTTACCACGATGCTGGCTGCTCCTCTGCTCTGTTTCATCAACAAAACAACAACAAAGACGCTGGGGTGGGGAAAAAAAGTATTTAGTCAGCCACCAATTGTGCAAGTTCTCCCACTTAAAAAGATGAGAGGCCTGTAATTTTCATCATAGGTACACGTCAACTATGACAGACAAAATGAGAAAACAAAATCCAGAAAATCACATTGTAGGATTTTTAATGAATTTATTTGCAAATTATGGTGGAAAATAAGTATTTGGTCAATAACAAAAGTTTCTCAATACTTTGTTATATACCCTTTCTTGGCAATGACACAGGTCAAATGTTTTCTGTAAGTCTTCACAAGGTTTTCACACACTGTTGCTGGTATTTTGGCCCATTCCTCCATGCAGATTCTCTTCTAGAGCAGTGATGTTTTGGGGCTGTCGCTGGGCAACACAGACTTTCAACTCCCTCCAAAGATTTTCTATGGGGTTGAGATCTAGAGACTGGCTAGGCCACTCCAGGACCTTGAAATGCTTCTACGAAGCCACTCCTTCGTTGCCCGGGGCGGTGTGTTTGGGATCATTGTCATGCTGAAAGACCCAGCCACGTTTCATCTTCAATGCCCTTGCTGATGGAAGGAGGTTTTCACTCAAAATCTCACGATACATGGCCCCATTCATTCTTTCCTTTACACGGATCAGTCGTCCTGGTCCCTTTGCAGAAAAACAGCCCCAAAGCATGATGTTTCCACCCCCATGCTTCATAGTAGGTATGGTGTTCTTTGGATGCAACTCAGCATTCTTTGTCCTCCAAACACGACGAGTTGAGTTTTTACCAAAAAGTTATATTTTGGTTTCATCTGACCATATGACATTCTCCCAATCCTCTTCTGGATCATCCAAATGCACTCTAGCAAACATCAGACGGGCCTGGACATGTACTGGCTTAAGCAGGGGGGACAAGTCTGGCACTGCAGGATTTGAATCCCTAGGCTCGTAGTGTGTTACTGATGGTAGGCTTTGTTACTTTGGTCCCAGCTCTGCAGGTCATTCACTAGGTCCCCCCGTGTGGTTCTGGGATTTTTGCTCACCGTTCTTGTGATCATTTTGACCCCACGAGGTGTGATCTTGCGTGGAGCCCCAGATCGAGGGAGATTATCAGTGGTCTTGTATGTCTTCCATTTCCTAATAATTGCCCCCACAGTTGATTTATTCAAACCAAGCTGCTTACCTATTGCAGATTCAGTCTTCCCAGCCTGGTGCAGGTCTACAATTTTGTTTCTGGTGTCCTTTGACAGCTCTTTGGTCTTGGCCATAGTGGAGTTTGGAGTGTGACTGTTTGAGGTTGTGGACAGGTGTCTTTATACTGATAACAAGTTCAAACAGGTGCCATTAATACATGTAACGAGTGGAGGACAGAGGAGCCTCTTAAAGAAGAAGTTACAGGTCTGAGAGCCAGAAATCTTGCTTGTTTGTAGGTGACCAAATACTTATTTTCCACCATAATTTGCAAATAAATTCATAAAAAATCCTACAATGTGATTTTCTGGATTTTTTTTCTCAATTTGTCTGTCATAGTTGACGTGTACCTATGATGAAAATTACAGGCCTCTCTCATCTTTTTAAGTGGGAGAACTTGCACAATTGGTGGTTGACTAAATACTTTTTCCCCACTGTATTTCAGCTTTAACAGGTGCTAAATTACTCTCACTATTACTTGACTTGATTTAAAACACCAACTGGGTTCAGACATTTGTATTTCAGAGCTGTAAACGTGTGTTTACCACATTCATTTTACATGGTTAGTTTTGTGAGATTGTACTGGCTGCTTCCTCAGTTGTGATGTTGATCCTCATGTGTTTCTGTTCCCAGCAGATTTTGATGCCAACAACATTTTCAAGGCATTCTTTGGTGGCGGAGGCGGCCAGGGCTATAGTTTTGAGGCTAATCAATGTATGTATACAAACAGCTGTAGGAAACAACAGTACTTTTCAACTTTTTTAATGATTTAACAAATAATAAATTCAGCATATTTCAGATTCTGTTTAACAATTTAAACTTTTTTTGTTTTTTGTTGCAGCATCCGGACCAGGAAATTTTTTCTTTCAGTTTGGTTAATTGGAGGATAAAAGTACTTATACAGTAGCTCAATCATGGACTCTATTCAAATGGATTCACCCCCCCAACTCCACCCTCATTTTAATTTGTCTGGCTGTTTCTCAGTTGGCCTCTGTCATTACCTGAACGAATAATGCTATCAAATCACATCATGCTACAAACGAATGACGCAAGGATCCATAGAAGACTAATACTATTTTGATATTTGATTTAATTTTGTCAAACAATAAAAACATTGAAATTCGATTTGTATAAAAAGAATGTTGGCCCGTAAAAGTATGAATCATAATGGAACTTTGAAATGGGACTGTGCAGATATCTGGCCTTCTGAAGGCTCAGGCCAAGATGTGACTTCAAGATGGGGAAATCTGAGAAAAACCTGGGGACCTACAAACTTCTCCTTTATCCGCCTACACTTGACAACTGTCCAAGCAGTATTCAAAGCATGCATATCTTGCCCAGTATTTAATGGTGCAAAATACCATGGGCAACTGAACAACTTGCATGTTGTGGGCAGCCTACTTCTATACCCAACAACCAAAAGATGACTTAGCAGCTGTGGATGATTGCTTAATGAAAGTGGTCTCCATTTCATCATGTTATATGAACAGTTAAGCTCTCATTTTATTTTCCATAACAGCCTGGGGTAAATAGAGTTAAATCCATAAACTACTGCTTAAGTACAGACTGAAGATGGCTGTGCTGGTGTACTATGCCAGGCCGGTTGCCATCGTGTGGTCAGCTTCCTCACCACAGGTTTTATGTTCGATGTTGCCATTCACCGGTTGCTGATTTGTACATTTTACTGGAATGTAAAGTGTTCATTTGTGTTGATAGTTTGACTGTTTTCTTTTTTATGTATATTTATTGTAAATTGGCGGTCTCATCGAGCCACTACCAGGAGATGAGGATGCTCCTCTATTATGGAAAATACAGAAAAAGGGCACCAAGGAACAACATCCTTTTGGCACAAACTCAGGAAATGAATTTGGTTGTGCTTGCCGGTATATCAGATACTGTGTAGACATCTATATATTTTACTGGTTGTGTACCCTAGTATGCTGAACGCAAGCCACCGCTCAGTCAACCAGTACAGTAAGTACCATCTCACTCACTGCACACAAATGATGTATACAGTCTATGATTGGGGTTATCTAGAATGTGTCTAGGCAAATTGTCAAATGAGTTAACATCTTATTTTGCCCATGCTGTTTAAAAGTATACCCCAGTATAATGTATAGGTTGTCTATGGGCTATGACCCTAACACTATTAAACTATTCAGTTCTACTGCCCTGTGTAAATTATGCAGCTAATATAAAAATAAAAAAAAGAGCCTATCATACAATTGCTATGACATTATGGATGGTAGAGGTTTTGATCTTTTTTATTTAAGATCTCTTGGTGCACTTTTAAGAGGAAGGTATCCCCATTCTGGACTTGCTCTCATGAAGCCCTCAACAGTCTTGACTATGGAGTCTTTATCCAACAGCCATGTAAATAAAGTAGGCCTCTCCTTGTTTCCCCCTTCAATTGTCCCTTTTGTCAATGTTTGTATTGCATTTTTATTTTATTTCCTTTGGCCTTATTCTTTCCAGGTGTACCCCAAGCTCAAAGAAAGTGCTAAAAACTAAATATGTTGGGATGCAAGACACTTCTTTTTTGTGGTGGTTTGGAGAGATGGCAGGTGGTGATTTGCATATGGGTAAAAAAAAATCCCTATTCATATATTTAACTGTTTGGCGGTAATAAGATTAAAGTAATCAACATTCAATCAACCTTTTCATCTGTTTCTAGTCCAGACAGGGCCGCTCTCTAAATTACCTGACGGTTTTCACTAGATAGCACAGCCACAAAGTCAGAATTGGCTATATCGTAAGAATTCATGAAAACAAACATTTGCATTTTGGTCTTCAAAGTTAGGCATAAGATTAACAGTGTGTCTAAGGTTATGTTTAAAATCACATTTTAAGAAGATAAATTGTGGAAATGGGCGGGGTTGATGTCTTTGTGGCTGTAGTAACTAGTGATGACATAGAATGACCCCCTCAGAGACTTGTTAGGCTGGTTGCTAGGATACCACTGATGGGACTTTGTTGAAACTAGACGAAGGCCCTTGCTTGCTAGCATAGCATTGGATGTTTTTTTTATTTCAAAAATGTCTGACAATGAAGGAGACCAAGGACCCAAAAGTACATTTTCTACTTACATGGCCGAGGGGGACCAGTTGTACCACAAAGGAGAGTATGTCAAAGCCATTGAAAGCTACTCTACGGTACGGCTTTACTCTGTGTGTTGGTAACTAGCAGCATTTTCGGCAGTTAAATTAGCTAACATTAGTGGGAGAGAGGATTGGCAGGGAGGGAAAGAAGAGGAGGGTGGCAGCAGGAAGAGTTACAGGGAGGACTAATGTGTTGCTTCGTTCGTAACCAAGTGTTAAATGGGAATTTACCACATACGACTGTAAGAAATCCACTTGAACAGCCCTCCAACTGGTAGCTAACTTAATTATACTAGTGGGGAAACTCGTCTATCACATCCTGAGCTCTGGCTCCCACGTCACTTACTATGAAAATGACCTCGATAACAGCATTTTCGGCAGTTGAATGCAACAACAAATAATTATTTATACAAATGTTTTTAAAACCCTATAATGTGTTTACAAGCATGATAGCTGTACTTTTAGTTTATGGTTTACGCAGGTTGTACCTAGGAACCCAAAGGTTGCATGTTCAAACCTCATCACTGAATACTTTCCGAATGCACTGTATATGATCAAATACTCATCACTGAATACTTTCCGAATGCACTGTATATTATCAAATACTTTAGCTACCATTTGTGTTTTTTGTATTTGAAATTCACAGGAGAATGTCACAAGCAGTTCACATTTGCTTGCATGATGCTTAGGGTCATTATAACGCGAACGTCTACCTAGGAACCCAACTGTTGCATGTTCAAACCTCATCACTGAATACTTTCCAAATGCACTGTATATCATCAAATACTTTAGCTACCATTTGTGTTTTTTGTATTTGAAATTCACAGGAGAATGTCACAAGCAGTTCACATTTGCTTGCATGATGCTTAGGGTCATTATAACGCGAAAGTCTACCTAGGAACCCAACGGTTGCATGTTCAAACCTCATCACTGAATACTTTCCGAATGCACTGTATATGATCAAATACTCATCACTGAATACTTTCCGAATGCACTGTATATTATCAAATACTTCAGCTACCATTTGTGTTTTTTGTATTTGAAATTCACAGGAGAATGTCACAAGCAGTTCACATTTGCTTGCATGATGCTTAGGGTCATTATAACGCGAACGTCTACCTAGGAACCCAACTGTTGCATGTTCAAACCTCATCACTGAATACTTTCCAAATGCACTGTATATCATCAAATACTTTAGCTACCATTTGTGTTTTTTGTATTTGAAATTCACAGGAGAATGTCACAAGCAGTTCACATTTGCTTGCATGATGCTTAGGTCATTATAACGCGAACGTCTACCTAGGAACCCAACGGTTGCATGTTCAAACCTCATCACTGAATACTTTCCAAATGCACTGTATATCATCAAATACTTTAGCTACCATTTGTGTTTTTTGTATTTGAAATTCACAGGAGAATGTCACAAGCAGTTCACATTTGCTTGCATGATGAGGATACAGTGGCATGCGAAAGTATTCACCCCTTGGCATTTTTCCTATTTTGTTGCCTTACAACCTGAATTAAAATAGATTTTTTGGGAGGTTTGTATCATTTGATTTACACAACATGCCTACCACTTTGAAGATACAACATATTTATTGTGAAACAAACAATAAATATGACAGAAAAACAGAACTTGAGCGTGCATAACTATTCACCCCCCCCCCAAAGTCAATACTTTGTAGAGCCACCTTTTGCAGCAATTACAGCTGCATGTCTCTTGGGGTATGTCTCTATAAGCTTGGCACATCTAGCCACTGGGATTTTTGTCCATTCTTTAAGGCAAAACTGCTCCAGCTCCTTCAAGTTGGATGGGTTCCACTGGTGTACAGCAATCTTTAAGTCATACCACAGATTCTCAATTGGATTGAGGTCTGGGCTTTGACTAGGCCATTCCAAGACATTTAAATGTTTCCCCTTAAACCACTCAAGTGTTGCTTTAGCAGTATGCTTAGGGTCATTGTCCTGCGGGAAGGTGAACCTCCGTCCCAGTCTCAAATCCCTGGAAGACTGAAATAAGAATTTCCCTGTATTTAGCGCCATCCATCATTCCTTAAATTCTGACGAGTTTCCCAGTCCCTGCCAATGAAAAACATCCCCACAGCATGATGCTGCCACCACCATGCTTCACTGTGGGGATGGTGTTCTCGGGGTGATGAGAGGTGTTGGGTTTGCGCCAGACATAGCTTTTCCTTGATGGCCAAAAAGCTCAATTTTAGTCTCATCTGACCAGAGTAACTTCTTCCATATGTTTGGGGAGTCTCCCACATGCCTTTTGGCGAACACCAAACGTGTTTGCTTCTTTTTTTCTTTAAGCAATGTCTTTTCTGGCCACTCTTCCGTAAAGCCCAGCTCTGTGGAGTGTATGACTTAAAGTGGTCCTATGGACAGATATGCCAATCTCCGCTGTGGAGCTTTGCAGCTCCTTCGGGGTTATCTTTGGTCTCTTTGTTGCCTCTCTGATTAATGCCCTCCTTGCCTGGTCTGTGAGTTTTGGTGGCGGCCCTCTCTTGGCAGGTTTGTTGTGGTGCCATATTCTTTCAATTTTTTTATAATGGATTTAATGGTGCTCCGTGGGATGTTCAACGTTTTTTTGATATTTTTTTTATTACCCAACCCTGATCTGTACTTCTCCACAACTTTGTCCCTGACCTGTTTGGAGCGCTCCTTGGTCTTCATGGTGCCGCTTGCTTGGTGGTGCCCCTTGCTTAGTGGTGTTGCAGACTCTGGGGCCTTTCAGAACAGGTGTATATATACTGAGATCATGTGACAGATCATGTGACATATAGAGTGCACACAGGTGGACTTTATTTAACTAATTATGTGACTTCTGAAGGTAATTGGTTGCACCAGATCTTATTTAGGGACGTCATAGCAAAGGGGGTGAATAAATATGCAGGGTACCACTTTTCCATTATTTATTTTTTAGAATTTTTTGAAACAAGTGATTTTTTTCATTTCACTTCACCAATTTGGACTATTTTGTGTATGTCCATTACATGAAATCCAAATAAAAATCAATTTAAATTACAGGTTGTAATGCAACAAAATAGGAAAAACGCCAAGGGGGATGAATACTTTTGCAAGGCACTGTATCTTGTTTATGCTAAGCAAATGTGAACTGATGGGCCATCAGTGCGGAATAGGCTAGACTAGAATGGTATATAACAGAATAGCATTGATTAGAATAGAATAGAGAAGGATTAGCTGGTGTGTTCATAATTAGTCTTTCATTTAAAAATTAACACTGGAAATCTTAAATGCTCTGGCTTTAATTTAAAAAATAGGATCTTCCCTGGAATCTGTTGAGAAGTAAGGAGGCACATTAACTTGTGGTAAGATGTTTGTAGAAAAAAGGACTTTGAATACCACTTGTGCAGTAGGCACTCAAATGTCTTCTAATAAATATTTATTATTCATTAGTGAGAAGAAATGTATTGACTGGACATCTCGTGAACTGTTGAGGAACTGCAGTATAGCCGATAGACTGATATTTCGACTGAATAAGGTTGAACCGCATGCTGTTTCATTTGTGTTAAAAAAACAGTTAATGATTCAAGACTATGTGTGTGCTGTGTGCGTTCTGGACAGGTCTCCGCGCTTCTCGAACGCTCTGGAAAGACGATAACTTTCATTTGCTGCGCTTGCAACGCATGCGCCTCGCAGCGTACGTCATCGCAAAGGAATGCTGCGCTCTCGGTTCTAGAAATGTCTAGAAATCATGAGGGTATTTTTAGGCAATGGGGATAGTATATATTCTGGTGAAGTTCATTCCGTTTCAAACATCGACTCAACGAGAATACTAAAGGGGAAAAGAAAGCAAGGAAAGAGAAGAGCCACTTTCAACAGACCTCTACATTTATAAACTGTAAGTAACTCCAGTACCCTATTTTTATAATGGCGGTGACAGTTATAAACTTAATAGAAATAGGGTTAGGGGTTAGGGGTAGCTATGTTAGCTATAACACTATGCCAGAATATTTGGTTTACTAATAAATAAATAATATAAAGATATATTATAATAGTCATCCATTTATTATGTTATTTCATTGGACAGACTAGGCCTATATTCACCATGTTTTCTAGCATATTATTATTTTATTATAATTTAGTTATTTATTCGTTTGAAGAAAATCTGCTCTAATTCTGTGAAGATAACACAATATTATTCAGGAGGGTTCATAGAAAAAATGTAGGCCTGTTGTAAAAATAGTTTATCTGTAATAGATTAGCAGAAATGATTGTGTCTGCCATTGTTTTTAGTTAAACCCCAATGAAGATCTGCCTGGCCAGTATTAGTGTATAACACTAAATATATATATATATATATAACACTAATATATAACACAAACAATGACAACAGTGTTGTGTTATCAGACCTGGGTTCAAATGCTTATTATTGAATTTCAATGATTTTCTAAAACCGGTACATTTTGAAATATAAGTAGTTGAAAATTGTAATGTATTTGGAAATACATTGGAAAGTATTGGCATGTATTTGAAAATACTCAAATACACAGACAAGTGTATTTTCAAATAATAATATTTAAATACTCCATGCATTTGAACCCAGGATTGTTTGGTCCTAGGGGTATTTGAAATGTATTTGGAAACAAGTATTTGAAAATAGTTTCAAATAGTATTTATATGAAATTATTAGAAAAATACTTTCAAATACTTTAAATTTTAAGTGGCCACATTATTTGAAAATACTCATATACACAGAAAATAAGCATTACAAATACTTAAATACGCATGTATTTGAACCCAGGTCTGGTTGTTATTCAAGTATATTTAGGCTAACATCACTGTTGGTGGAGATTGACATTAATTGCACCTAGGTTTTCGTAGAATAATATCCAATTTCTAAAATATTATTTCATTATTTTGTAGGCAACTAACTCCACACCATCAAGATGTCATCAGCTAAAGGGCTGTCTATCGGCATTGACCTGGGCACCACCTACTCCCTGTGTGGGGGTGTTCCAGCATGGCAAAGTGGGAGATCATCGCTACCCACCAGGGCAACAGGACCACGCCCAGCTATGTGGCCTTCACAGACACTGAGAGACTCATCGGAGACGACAGCAAAGAACCAGGTGGCCATGAACCCCAACAACACAGTTTTCGACGCCAAACGCCTGATTGGCCGAAAGTTCAACGATCAGGTCGTGCGCGACATGAAGCACTGGCCCTTCAAGGTGGTCAGCGATGGAGGAAAGCCTAAAATTCAGGTAGATTACAAAGGTGAGAACAAATCCTTCAACCCAGAGGAGATCTCCTCCATGGTCCTGGTGAAGATGAGGGGAGATCGCTGAGGCTTACCTGGGCCAGAAGGTGTCCAATGCAGTCATCACAGTCCCTGCCTACTTCAATGACTCACAGAGACAGGCCACTAAGGACGCTGGAGTGATCGCTGGGCTGAATGTTCTGAGGATCATCAACGAGCCCACGCGGCAGCCATCGCCTATGGCATGGACAAAGGCCAAGTCCAGGGAACGCAACGTCCCTGATTTTTGACCTGGGTGGGGGCACCTTCCGGCGTGTCCATCCTGACCATCGAGGATGGGATCTTTGAAGTGAAGGCCACGGGCTGGGGACACTCACCTGGGAGGGGAGGACTTTGACAACCGCCTGGTCAGTCACTTTGTGGAGGAGTTCAAGAGGAAACACAAAAGGACATCAGCCAGAACAAGCGGGCTCTAAGGAGGCTGAGGACAGCCTGCGAGAGGGCCAAGAGAACACTGTCCTCCAGCACCCAGGCCAGCATTGAGATTGACTCCCTCTTCGAGGGCATCGACTTCTACACCTCCATCACCAGGGCTCGTTTTGAGGAGATGTGTTCGGACCTCTTCAGGGGAACCCTGGAGCCTGTGGAGAAAGCCCTCAGGGATGCCAAGATGGACAAGGCCCAGATCCATGACGTTGTCCCTGGTCGGAGGCTCCACCCGGATCCCCAAGGTCCAGAAGCTCCTGCAGGACTTTTTCAATGGCCGAGAGCTAAACAAGAGCATCAACCCAGACGAGGCGGTGGCCTACGGCGCTGCCATCCAGGCAGCCATCTTGTCTGGCGACAAGTCTGAGAACGTCCAGGACCTGCTGCTGCTGGATGTGGCTCCCCTGTCCCTGGGCATCGAAACTGCCGGAGGGGTCATGACCGCTTTGATCAAACGCAACACTACCATCCCATCCAAACAGACCCAGACCTTCACCACTTACTCCGACAACCAGCCCGGGGTCATGATCCAGGTCTACGAGGGAGAGAGAGAGCCATGACCAAGGACAACAACCTCCTGGGAAGTTTGAGCTCTCTGGGATCCCCTGCCCCACGAGGAGTCCCTCAGATCGAGGTGACCTTTGACATCGACGCCAACGGCAGATTCTTAACGTATCAGCGGTGGACAAGAGCACGGGCAAAGAGAACAAGATCACCATCACCAACGACAAGGGCGGCTCAGCAAAGAGGATATTGAGAGGATGGTGCAGGATGCTGACAAATACAAAGCTGAGGATGACGACAGAGGGAGAAGATGGCAGCCAAGAACTCCCTGGAGTCGTACGCTTCAATATGAAGAGCAGCGTGGAGGACGACAACATGAAAGGCAAGATCAGTGAGGAGGACAAAAAGAAAGTGGTGGACAGGTGCGACCAGACCCTTTCCTGGTTGGAGAACAACCAGCTGGGCAACAAAGAGGAGTATGAGCATCAGCTAAAGGAGCTGGAGAAAGTGTGCCAGACTATCATTACCAAGCTGTACCAGCAGGGAGGGATGCCCACAGGTTGCTGTGGAGATCAGGCACGGACCAGCTCTGGTGCCAGCTCCCAAAGGCCCAACCATTGAAGAGGTTGACTAAAGTGAGGATTTGTATAAAGGACTTTTCAAAATGCATTAGTATCACTGCATATCATTTGCTATTGAGGAAATACGTTGTACTTCTACTGATTTCTACCAGGTAAAATGTTAATGCATTTTTATGGCTCAGTACTATTTAGGAAGTGCTTTATATATTTATTGGTTGTACTGTAAAGATGACAATAGATAAACATACTGAAAGATAAAAGAAAACACACTGGTGATGTAAATCTGTTATTTCGTACTATATTGCATTGCTGGACATTGCAAATAAAATGTATTGAAATACGTTTCTAGGTCTTTGGCTGTTTCCTTGAATTCCTTCTCATCATAACAGATTCAGTATTCACATTTTAACAATATTTTTACACAATACCATGAATATATTGTAAACAAAACTTTGATAGACAGCTAAACCACCAGAGAGATGAGAACAGGTGAAGACACCCTAATGGCCACAATGTTTAGCCTATCAAGTCTTTATTCTGCGATAACATCTGATACAATCACTACGGTCCTTCTTGGAAAAGGGGAGGCACAAATACATTTGATTGACATTTGATTTTCCCTGGAAAAGTACAATAATTACATTTCTGGCACATAAAAAAAACAATTACAGGTCACATTTCCCTTAATTTGTGCTGCATTGGTGTCAAGCTCAGAGAACCAAATACTGTAAAAGTTATTGATTTTGGAGTATTTAAAGTGGAACTGACAGCGTTTGAACATACTTTGCAGATATGAAACAAACAGACAATCATTATATCAGTAAAAAATATCAAATTCCCAGTTTATGTTTCAAAACCAACTTTATAAGAGGTTTAAAAATTGCTTCTATTTGACTCAAAATTCCGACGTACAGTAAGGCATTGTTGGCAGAATAGATGGATGCAGTTCAATGCATGATTAATATAATTCACCAATACATTTCTTGGTAGTCCAAAAAATATTGCTATCAGGTTGTAAATTACAGCTGGCCTGGTACATTGTTTGCTGCCGCCACCCATTCGGGATGCACTGTTTCAGCTTCAATGACTTAATATTTTGAATGAAAACGGTTGACTGTAACTAAGGCTGGGTATGTCAATACAATAACACTATAGGGTGTTCACCCATAACATTATTATTTAATTCAATGAAAAACATGCTTTAAGTTAAAATGTTACAACAACCTATAGCTAAGTTTTTGTTATTTGGAGTTGTTAAATACTTTTTTATTAGGGTCACAGCATATTATGCACATCTGCCAGCATAGCAGCAAAGGCGGGACAAATTATTAATCTATTTTGTTTTAAAACGTTAAAAATGCTATATAAGCAGCATATGAACAAAAGTGTTTGTCGCAGTTGCACGTTTAAAAAAAAAAAAAAAAGGCTATGTCTGGCCCGCATATTTGTTGTGTTCATTCAATATGCGCTGATTGAGTTTGACACCCCTGGGTTAGCTTATCTATTTATGTAACTAGCTGTTTATTTAGCAAGCTAAAAGCATGGCGCCTAACGTTAGCTATCTAGCTGCTGGGAGGATGTCATATCATTGGAGGAGTGGGTGAGTGACCGACCTTTTTCCCCTCATATCATTGTTCGTTGGCTACAGTTAGAGATGCTGCAGGCGTCATTTGGTTAGCTAGCAAGAAATGTGAATCGCTTTGCTAGCTAGTTAGTGTTAAGTTGTGTCAATTCAAATCTGGTATAGGAACAAAAAGAGGTCAATACACGTCTTCTAAAATAGACTAGTATTTTAATTAATGCAAACACTTGAATGGTAAATATGATGTTCGTATATACGGTCTCCACTGAAACACCACGCAACGCAGGGCAGTCAGAGAACTGAGCTATTGTTATAAGTTCTTCTTTAAATACTCTGACAGAGATAGTTCCCGCTCCCTGCTGGGCCTGTCAGAATAGAGGCTGGGTGTGGTTTAAACTTACCCAACCTATCGTTGGCGCTCAGGCTGGTCCCAGCCCCTTGGCGCTTCACTGTTGCCGGGCATTAGTTGTTATCTTTACAACTTGTCTCGGAGTCAGCAACCTCAGACATAGTTTGTTCTTCTTTGCTTTATCTTGGCCAGTCGCAGTTGTAAATGAGAACTTGTTCTCAACTGCTTACCTGGTTAAATAAAGGTTAAATAAAAAAATAAAAATAAAAATTGTGGCAGTACACATGTCCTTGAGCAGTTTAACAAAGAGGCAGTGTGTGTGTGTGTGTGAGTCACAAGCCTATCTCAGCCTACCCCCTAACGGTTCCCTCACATTAATCACAGCTTGTTATGTTAAACAATCTATATCAGTACAGCACAAACCTATTATGTTTAATCATTCATGTATTCTTTCTAAGCTAGGCATCACATCTAGTTGTAAGATAATAGATCCCAACATTAGTTATGATGAACTTGTTAGCATATCTCTTAGTTGTCAATCTGTATTTGAAATCGATCAAATGGGCGGGCAGGCAAGTTCCCATTCAGTTGTCAAAACGTGGGTTGGGAAAACAAGCATACATTGGCAGGCAAGCTGCAGAAGGACGAACGGGCTACTATTTCCCATCATTTATCAGTTGCAATTTTGACAGCCAACTAGCTGAAAAGGTTTGAGGGTTTATCTAATGTTCCCTCGTTAGTATTTTAGCTCATCTCGCTCTGACTAACATTAGTTGTTGATCTTGTTGTTGTTGATGTGCATAGGCAACTGAGGGAGAGAGAGCCTACCTTTTTCATGGTTGTTTGATCATTAGGATTGTGAAGTTCCCAAATTTAAGAGGACTCCAGTGGTATTTACACATTAACAGAAATCCATTCAGGTGTATTTTGCGGCTTTTGGCCGAATGCGTTGTTAAGTTGACGCTTTTGCTACTGCCTGTAAACACACAGTCCAATTCAAAGTGAATGATGGCAGGTGGCAAAATGCCTTATTTGCATATAGGCCTACTGTAGCTCTGATTGGCTATGACACACCGTCTGCGAGACAGATGTTTTTATTAGGTTTTATTTACTGCAGTGTCTATACATTTTCCAAAGCGGCTGCTTTCCCACTCTATATTGCTATAGAAGTTTCACAAACGCCTTACTATACGTCATTCCCAAACATTCTATGAATTTATAAAAACGACCATTATCTAAGTGTGTCATATTCTTCCTGGGGAATGCATATGAACAGATTTTAATAAGATTTAATGTTGTTAAAACAGTCCGTTCCACTTTAATATTCTTGGGGTCACTGAAGGAAAGTACCACATAAAAACAGTTGAATGAGTGTGGCGTATTACAACTTATAACAGGTTCTGTGCTAAACAAGTCAAGGTTTGAGGTTTTACAAATCACACACTATTTACAACCAGGGTGTGCCACAGAATGTCCTGTCCCCAGGAAGTGTTCAGTTCATTAAACATTTTGCTACGTTGCGTTGTTTGGTTTGAACGGCACGTGTTCTCCAAAGGATACACACCGTCATTCAACAGTCTTGGCGGGTTGTAGACTGATCATTATGGATGTGACCATTTGGAAATGGCAAAACCTGTGCAGCATACTGTACAACACCCCACTTTGGGCCACCATAATCACAATGTTTTTTTTTACTGGTTGTTTAGAATAGCACTGTTTCTGTTGAATCAAAGGTTGAACATTGTTGTGTCATGCTGAAAGAGGCCCAGCTCCTCTTCTCTTCTCAGCTAGCCACTATCAGTGGAGGATCTTCAGAGGAGGAAGGAGGACCATACTACTCAGTAAATTTCATATAAATTAGAACAGTAAAACTATTGATAAAACTATATTAAATATATTCACGTCAACAAATAACTGATTAAAGCACACTGTTTTACGATGAAGGTCTAATAGCTCAACAGCACCCTAGGCTAGCACAATAGTGTAGCCGGAGACAAAGCATCTTCCGGCCCCCTCTGGGTACATTGACTTAAATAATTCAAAACCTAGGAGGTTGGTGGTTCTCACCCCATTCCATAGACTTACACAGTAATTATGATCACACTGGAGGACTCCACCCATCAGAGCTCTTGCAGTATGAACTGACATCATTTCTATCCAATCAAAGGATCAGATAATTAATTTAGTATTGAAAGCATACGCTACAGCTAACTAGCACTGCAGTGTATAAAGTGTGGTAATAATGATCCAGAGAGAAAGAGAGAGAGAGAACTAGCTATATTTTGTTGTATTTTTCTCTTCTTCTTAGTTTACCTTACACTTAGCTAATGCAGCTTATTTAGCCTACTCAATAACCTGACTCAAACAGAGAGGAATGTAAGCATTATGTTAGCTTAGCTGGCTAAGGCTATCAACACTGCAACTCTTCCAAGTCAATGTAGGTTGTATTAGCAAATGTATTGCCACCCCGCCGGTTTAACTACGAAATCTTGCTGTACACTGTAATGTGTGACTGTACACTTGGGATTGGATTATGGGTTTATTAACGCTATTAGTTTAGTTTTTTTGTTTTACTATAACCTTAATATGGTGACAATGATGTAGGTGGGTGAAGGTTGAAGTATGGTAAGAGGTTTGGACAAGAGTTTTTTGTGCCTAATCACAGACAGTTGTTGTGTTGTGTACTGAAGTCCACAAGTGAAGGGAAAGGTGAAAGGAGGAAAGCGGTGATGCAAGAAGGAA
This sequence comes from Coregonus clupeaformis, assembly GCF_020615455.1. Classification (NCBI taxonomy): domain Eukaryota; kingdom Metazoa; phylum Chordata; class Actinopteri; order Salmoniformes; family Salmonidae; genus Coregonus; species Coregonus clupeaformis. The sequence continues at coordinate 44,287 of NW_025536993.1, forward strand.
TTTTACAACAAGCAAAGTGATAATGTCTATGTGGCTGC
>NW_025536994.1:0-44305 GCF_020615455.1 Coregonus clupeaformis
GCCATTCCTTCCAGTTCTCTGCTGCCAATGTGTCACGACCGTCTATAAAGGGAGCAGACCAATACGCAGCGCGTTGAGTGAACATGATGACTTTAATTAAGAAAGCACGTAACTACAAAACAAAAGACGATAGTGAAGTCCAACAGTGACAAATACTGAACCTGGAACAAAAACCCACAACCCCCAAAGGAAAACAAACAGATTAAATATGGCTCCCAATCAGAGATAACGGCGACAGCTGACACTCGTTACCTCCGATTGGGAGTCACATGACTAACACATAGAAATACACCCAAAAGAATGAACAACCCTGGCTCAATATTCCAGAGTCCCGGAGCCAGGGCGTTACAGTACCCCCTAAAGGCGCGGACTGCGACCGCGCCTCAATAAGGGCTACACAAGGGAGGGGCTGGGTGGGCATACCCTCGGCGGTGGTTCTGGCTCCGGCCTTGATCCCCACTCTCTCCAACCCCCCAAAGTACCCCTGGTCCTGTCTAGCCCCGCTGGCCGGAGCCGGACTGACGACACGCGCCCCTGGCGGTGCGTGGAACAGGAATGGGCCTTACCAGGCTGACGACTCGCCCCCTGGCTTGGTGCAGTGGCAGGAACAGGCCGGGCCGGGCTGCGACGCGCACCGTATCCCTGGTGCGAGTGGCATGAACAGGCCGGGTCGGGCTGGCGACGCGCACCGTATCCCTGGTGCAGTGGCCGGAACAGGCCGGGTCGGGCTGGCGCGGCACCGTCTCCCTGGTGCGAGTGGGGAACAGGCCGGGTCGGGCTGCGACAGCGCACCGTATCCCTGGTGCGGAGTGGCCGGAACAGGCCGGGTCGGGCTGGCGACAGCGCACCGTATCCCTGGTCGCAGTGGCCGGAACAGGCCGGGTCGGGCTGGCGACGCGCACCGTATACTTGGTGCGTGGAGCAGGAACAGGCCGGGCAGGGCTGTCGACGCACACCGGATCCTTGGTGCGTGGAGCAGGAACAGGCCGGGCAGGGCTGTCGGCGCGCACCGTATCCTTGGTGCGTGGAGCAGGAACAGGCCGGGCAGGGCTGTCGACGCACACCGTATCCTTGGTGCGTGGAGCAGGAACAGGCCGGGCAGGGCTGTCGACGCACACCGTATCCTTGGTGCGTGGAGCAGGAACAGGCCGGGCAGGGCTGTCGCGCACACCGTATCCGGTGCGTGGAGCAGGAACAGGCCGGGCAGGGCTGTCGGCGCTTTACACCGTATCCCTGGTGCGTGGAGCAGGAACAGGCCGGGCAGGGCTGTCGACGCACACCGTATCCTTGGTGCGTGGAGCAGGAACAGGCCGGGCAGGGCTGTCGACGCACACCGTATCCTTGGTGCGTGGAGCAGGAACAGGCCGGGCTGGGCTGGCGACGCACACACGTAGGTTCTGTGCGTGGAGCAGGAACAGGCCGGGCTGGGCTGGCGACGCACACCGTAGGGTTCTGTGCGTGGAGCAGGAACAGGCCGGGCTGGGCTGGCGACGCACACCGTAGGTTCTGTGCGTGGAGCAGGAACAGGCCGGGCTGGGCTGGCGACGCACACCGTAGGTTCTGTGCGTGGAGCAGGAACAGGCCGGGCTGGGCTGGCGACGCACACCGTGGGCTTGATGCGTGGAGTAGGAACAGGCCGGTCCGTACTGGGAACACACACCACTGGCTTTAACTGGGGATCAGGAACGGGCCGGACCGGACTGGTAACACACATCAGTCTCTCCACGCCGTGCCGCAACAACTTCCCCTTCCTCTACTCGCCAATAGCTCCCGTAATCCGATAGCCTTCTCTCCACGTTCTCCCTGTGGCAGCCTCCTGCTGCCCAGCCGTAAGCCATGTGCCCCCCAAAACTTTTTGGGGTTGCCTCTCGTCCTTCCAACGATGACCCTGCTGACGCCGTTGCTCCTCTCTCGCCAGGGCCTTGATCTTCCCCCCAAGGTCCCTTGCCCCCGAGCATGTCCTCCCAGGACCACGATTTGCCCACCTGGGCCATCGCCAGCCTCTCGATCTCCTTACCAGGCGCTCCTCCCATGTCCAGTCTCTTTGCTCCTGGACACGCTGCTTGGTCCTTTTATGGTGGGTTTTTCTGTCACGACCGTCTATAAAGGGAGCAGACCAATACGCAGCGCGTTGAGTGAACATGATGACTTTAATTAAGAAAGCACGTAACTACAAAACAAAAGACGATAGTGAAGTCCAACAGTGACAAATACTGAACCTGGAACAAAAACCCACAACCCCCAAAGGAAAACAAACAGATTAAATATGGCTCCCAATCAGAGATAACGAGCCGACAGCTGACACTCGTTACCTCCGATTGGGAGTCACATGACTAACACATAGAAATACACCCAAAAGAATGAACAACCCTGGCTCAATATTCAGAGTCCCGGAGCCAGGGCGTTACACAATGACTGGAACGACCTGCAAAAGTCTCTGAAGCTGGAGACTCTTATCTCCTTCACTAACTTTAAGCATCAGTTGTCAGAGCAGCTTACCGATCACTGCACCTGTACACAGCCTTTCTGAAAATAGCCCACCCAACTACCTCATCCCCATATTGTTATTTATTTTGCTAATTTGCACCCCAGTATCTCTATTTGCACATTATTTCGCACTATGGCCTATTTATTGCCTTACCTCCATAACTTACTACATTTGCACACACTGTATATAGATTTTCTATTGTGTTATTGACTGTACGTTGTGTTTATCCCATATGTAACTCTGAGTTGTTGTTGTTTTTATCGCACTGCTTTGCTTTATCTTGGCCAGGTCGCAGTTGTAAATGAGAACTTTTTCTCAACTGGCTTACCTGGTTAAATAAAGGTTAAAAAAAATTTTTTTTTAAAGAATGGAAGATGGTGCTTCATGATGGTGCTTCTTTCGATGGAAAGATGGTGCTTCTTACCATTGTTAGTTCCGCCCTTGGGACACTGTCTAATGAATATAGTAAATATGTTAGTGTAACTGGCTATGTATTAACACATTTATGCTAAATATGCTAGATATACTGTACATACTATTATTATGTAGTGAGGTTAAATTGTTTCAACTGTATTGTAGTGTTCATCCACCCTGCTCCTGCCCCCTCTTCTAGGCCCGTATTGAGGAGCTGGAGGAGGAAATTGAGGCTGAGCGTGCTGCCAGGGCTAAGGTTGAGAAGCAGAGGGCCGATCTCTCCAGGGAACTTGAGGAGATCAGCGAGAGGCTGGAGGAGGCCGGAGGCGCCACTGCTGCTCAGATTGAGATGAACAAGAAGCGCGAGGCTGAGTTCCAGAAGCTGCGTCGTGATCTTGAAGAGTCCACCCTGCAGCACGAGGCCACAGCCGCCGCTCTGCGCAAGAAGCAGGCCGACAGTGTGGCTGAGCTCGGGGAGCAGATCGACAACCTGCAGCGCGTCAAGCAGAAGCTGGAGAAGGAGAAGAGTGAGTACAAGATGGAGATTGATGACCTCTCCAGCAACATGGAGGCTGTTGCCAAGGCTAAGGTGAGTAGTGATGTTTTGGTTAAGCAGTGTTGAGGAGGGTCAACTACATTACCATTCAAGTAAACTGAAGTTGACAGGAGTCGCATATGTTTCACTAACAGGGCAATCTGGAGAAGATGTGCCGTACTCTTGAGGACCAGCTGAGCGAGATCAAGACTAAGAATGATGAGAATGCTCGCCAGGTCAACGACATCAGCGGACAGAGGGCCAGACTCCTGACAGAAAATGGTACCATCAACAATGAACAACAAACCAATGTAGCACACTTCAGTAGTAAACAATAACATGTGTTTGGGCTGTAAATCCAGTCCACATAGTTTCTGCCCTACAATACCTCAAATACATTTTCAATCTTAGAGAACAGAGACCCCATTAACAGGAGGTCACTCTTTCCCTGCAGGTGAGTTTGGCCGTCAGCTGGAGGAGAAGGAAGCCCTGGTGTCTCAGCTTAACAGAGGAAAACAGGCCTTCACCCAGCAGGTGGAGGAACTGAAGAGGCAGATTGAGGAGGAGGTCAAGGTAAGGGACCCAAAATGGAAACCACCCACCACAATTTAGAGCTCTATATACATATAGACGGTGACTACGCCACCCTCAGAGACTTCTACTGCCATTTGTTTTACTCTCTATCTAATCTCTCTTTGTCTTTGTCTTTGTCTTTCTTTCTTTCTCAGGCTAAAAATGCACTGGCCCACGGTGTCCAGTCTGCCCGCCATGACTGTGACCTCCTGAGAGAGCAGTTTGAGGAGGAGCAGGAGGCCAAGGCAGAGCTGCAGCGCGGCATGTCTAAGGCCAACAGTGAGGTGGCTCAGTGGAGGACTAAGTATGAAACTGATGCCATCCAGCGCACAGAGGAGCTGGAGGAGGCCAAGTGAGTTGCACGCAGTTGCAAAAACTCAAATAAATGGTGTGGATGGTGAGGGTGATAGGGGGCTCTGAGAAAATGGTATGTCAATATGTAGTGCAACATTTGTTTCACAACAAATTGCTCACCATAACACCACCTTCTGTTGTCCAACAGGAAGAAACTGGCCCAGCGTCTGCAGGAGGCTGAGGAGACCATTGAGGCGACCAACTCAAAGTGCGCCTCCCTGGAAGACCAAGCAGAGACTGCAGGGAGAGGTGGAGGACCTCATGATTGACGTTGAGAGAGCCAACGCAATGGCCGCCAACCTTGACAAGAAGCAGAGGAACTTTGACAAGGTGAACATTTATAAACGTCACTCTAGGTGATATTTTCTGTCTGCTATTTGATCAGTTGTAGTATAATTGTAGCATATTTCTGAATCAAAACTCTCCATCAATGAGTTCTAATGAAAATCCCATGTATTTCCCTAGGTACTGGCAGAGTGGAAGCAGAAGTATGAGGAGGGTCAGGCTGAGCTGGAAGGAGCTCAGAAGGAGGCTCGCTCTATGAGCACTGAACTCTTCAAGATGAAGAACTCCTACGAGGAGGCTCTGGATCATCTGGAGACTCTGAAGAGAGAGAACAAGAACCTGCAACGTGAGCATTTGACAGCAGTTATATTTGACTGATGTTTGACTAGTGTTTGAAAATGGTATTAACTGTAATCATCAACATTATATCTAAATTACTATTAAACCGTCTCATGTAAAGTATAAAATATACTTTTTGGGAACATGTAATTGGTATTCCTTTGAACCACCCAAGGATGTGGGGGGCAATTAGATAAGCAAGACAGTATGAAGTGCTGTTAATTAATTAACTGTTATTATGATTCAATATAAACTTCAGTGCACTGGTGATATCCGCTGAAAATCTCCCAAGTCTAAACAGCTCCTATGTTTGTGTGTGCAGAAGAGATCTCTGACCTGACTGAGCAGATCGGAGAGACTGGCAAGAGCATCCATGAGCTGGAGAAGGCTAAGAAGACCGTGGAGACAGAGAAGTCTGAGATCCAGACCGCTCTGGAGGAGGCTGAGGTACAAACTACAGCTGTCTGATAGGAAAAGCAGTGTTACACTAGCCAATGCCAGCTACAGTCTAATGCTCCCCTTTATTGCTGTTTATTGTAGTCATTTATACAGTATGTAATTCCTTGTGTTATACACATCCAAATGTATTGAGCACAATTCACCTGACTGCTTCTCTTTGTCCAGGGCACACTGGAGCACGAGGAATCCAAGATTCTGCGTGTGCAGCTGGAGCTGAACCAGATCAAGGGTGAGGTGGACAGGAAGCTGGCTGAGAAGGACGAGGAGATGGAACAGATCAAGAGGAACAGCCAGAGGGTGGTTGACTCCATGCAGAGCACCCTGGACTCTGAGGTCAGGAGCAGGAATGACGCCCTGAGGGTGAAGAAGAAGATGGAGGGAGACCTGAATGAGATGGAGATCCAGCTGAGCCACGCCAACAGGCAGGCCGCTGAGGCCCAGAAACAGCTGAGGAACGTCCAGGGACAGCTCAAGGTAAAGGGACTGGGACATCAGGCTCAACAACCTGAACATGGGGAGGGATTTGTTTGTGAATCAGTAGAAAATAATAGAAAATAGGAATGGAATAGAGACTAATACACTGTAATACATTGTACACTCTTAGAAGTAAAGACTAATCCACTGTACACTCTTAGAAATAAAGACTAATACACTATACACTCTTTGAAGTAAAGACTAATCCACTGTACACTCTTAGAAGTAAAGACTAATACATTGTAGTACACTCTACACTCTTAGAAGTAATGACTAATACAATGTACACTCTTAGAAGTAAAGACTAATACACTGTGCACTCCTAGAAGTAAAGACGAATACATTGTAGTACACTGTACACTCTTAGAAGTAATGACTAATACAATGTACTCTCTTAGAAGTAAAGAATAATACACTGTACACTCCTAGAAGTAAAGACTAATACATTGTAGTACACTGTACACTCTTCGAAGTAAAGACTAATACACTGTAATACACTGTAATATACTATAATACACTGTAATACACTGAAATACCCTGTAATATACTATAATACACTGTAATACACCATAATACACTGTAATACACTGTAATATACTATAATACACTGTAATACACTGTAATACACTGTAATACACTGTAATATACTATAATACACTGTAATACACCATAATACTACTGTAATACACTGTAATACACTGTAATACACTGTACACTCTTAGAAGTAAAGGTGCCTGGAATAATCTTTTGGGTTGCTGCTCCTGTGGAACCTTTCTCGTTGAAAAAGTTTCAATGAGGATCCCCTCTGAAATGGCTATTCATAACTCCTGTCTAAAGTTTCAAACCGGAACCTTTTTGTGATGGGAGGGGTTATATTTTGAACCATTTTAATAATATATTGTAGAGGTGGCAGCCTATCAGATTGGAGGCGTGGCTTATTTTAGGATAATTTTTTCGTCAACTATTAGCATAAATGTAATTCCTGTTCATCACCTTCAGTTTAAAAACTGCAAATTAAAATGTTCCTTGAATATTTATGCAAATTACATATTCTAATTGAGTAATTTTAACTTTGTGATTTGCTCATGAGCAACTCATACACCTCCATTGGCCTCATTGAAGCTACAAAACTGTCAGTGTTCAATATTAACATGTGATGACAATACAACAGAACAGATGAACAGGAATTACATTTACTCTGACAGGTGGCCCAAAAAAATGTAAGCGTCTTAAACCACGCCCCTACTAAGCCATGCCTCCAGGAACCCGTTGCTACATCGAACCATTAAAGGTACCTCCAAGAACCCCTCAACTAACTGAAGGTGCAAATATGACTAGCAATGGTTCAATGAGAAACCCAAGGGGTTTCTTGAGGATCTCCAGGGTTCCTCGAGTCACCACTAATTCTAAGAGTGTATAAAGGAAGGAATATTGAGGAACATTTTTATTAACATTTCTCTCACCGATCGTATCGCTCTATTTCCACAAGTCCTAATGAACCTATGTAATTGTGATCCCCAGGATGCCCAATTGCACCTTGATGACGCTGTCCGCCTCTCAGAGGATATGAAGGAGCAGGCAGCCATGGTGGAGCGCAGAAACGGTCTGATGGTGGCTGAAATTGAGGAGCTGAGAGTTGCTCTGGAGCAGACAGAGAGAGGCCGCAAAGTGGCTGAGACTGAGCTGGTAGACGCCAGCGAGCGTGTCGGACTGCTGCACTCCCAGGTACGGGTCAAAAGCCATTTCTAATTAAACACATGGAATTCGGCAATGCTTGTTTTTAGATTTTCGTAATTTCTGAGTCAAACAAATGGCCTTGTTTCCTCCTTCAGAACACCAGCCTTCTGAACACCAAGAAGAAGCTGGAGACTGACCTGGTTCAGGTACAGGGAGAGGTGGACGACATCGTCCAGGAAGCCAGGAACGCAGAGGACAAGGCCAAGAAGGCCATCACTGACGTGAGTCGTTGAATTACATTAGCTAGATTGCCAATGGTAGCTGGGCTGATTAACCACAACAAATATCTCAGAGGGACATTATGGTTGGTGCCAGTTGATGCATAAATTGAACTAAGTACCATTCCAGGCGGCCATGATGGCTGAGGAGCTGAAGAAGGAGCAGGACACCAGCGCTCACCTGGAGAGGATGAAGAAGAACCTGGAGGTCACAGTCAAGGACCTGCAGCACCGCCTGGATGAGGCTGAGAATCTGGCCATGAAGGGAGGCAAGAAGCAGCTCCAGAAACTGGAGTCCAGGGTGAGTTAACAGCAGGGTGGATTGAAAGACAGACTGCTGGAAATGCATGTGATCATATAAAAAATAAGGTATTTCGGGGGAAATGCCCCCTTAAGGAAAATGTATATTTTCTGACAAAAAAAAGCTACTTTTGGTAAGATTTGAATATGGCATACTGGCAATTTTTTGGAAAATACATTTTTAATAAGTGCCCCCTGAAGATTAGTGTGTTAAAATACATTGTATACGTTTCATTATTACATTTTTGAGTAATTGACTCTTAAAAGCTAAAGTCTAGGTGTTTAAGCAGTAAGGCATGGAAAGCGCTGGATTTTTTTTTGTGACATAAAGTGTGTTCTGTTATAGGCAGAGGGCATAAGATTCCCTACACAGGGGCATTGTGTAAGACGATCTCTCTCAATAACCCACCTACATAAGGAAAAGTAGTTGTTTTCATTATAGACCCTCTAATTAAAATGGTAAAATTATATAGGAACAGACAACAATTGTGCCTCCTTGACTAGCAGAAGAATATACTTCTGTTTTTACAAAGATTTGTTACGTCTGATTTCACCACCTCACATAATTGCCTACCTTTATTTCTTCCACAAAGGTGCGTGAGCTCGAGACTGAGGTGGAGGCCGAGCAGAGAAGAGGTATAGACGCAGTCAAGGGAGTCCGCAAGTATGAGCGCAGAGTCAAGGAGCTCACTTACCAGGTAAGAAAATGTGCCTTCTTCACACACTAAAGCACACTGGTTTGTGTATTAAACTATGGGGTATTGATTCTTTGATCTTCTCCCACAGACTGAGGAGGATAAGAAGAACGTTGGCAGACTTCAGGACCTGGTAGATAAGCTGCAGTTGAAAGTGAAGGCCTACAAGAGGCAGGCTGAGGAAGCGGTGAGTCAAGTACTCTGAAAGCTTACATTCTCTCGTACACATTACAAAACTTCATGTCCAGACAGTTTAGTTGAAGTGTTGCTACTGCACATCAGTCAACAATGACTCAGTTGATAGTGCAAGTAATTGCTGAAGAAATGTATGCACAGTGACTCCTCTGCCTATGTGTTACCAATTTAAAAGAGAGGGGGTTGAATATTATTTATCTTTGTGCCGGGGGCTGGTCTAGTGGTAGTGCTGCCGCCCCTATATCACATATGTCCCTGGAGGCAGCAGTTTGATCCCTCTGTTCCACCACTCACTTTCTCTGCTATATCATCTATCTCCCTATATACATTGCTATCCTAAATATATCAATAAAAAAACTTTAAAAATAATATTAATTTGCTATCTGAAGCTTCAAACTTTGAATGCTGATGTTATGCTCTCCTCTCCTTTCCTCACCCAGGAGGAAGCAGCCAATAGCCACATGTCTAAGTTCAGGAAGGTTCAGAATGAGCTGGAGGAGGCTGAGGAGCGTGCTGACATCGCTGAGACTCAGGTCAACAAGCTCAGAGCCAAGACCCGCGACACTGGAAAGGTACAGGACTGCTGCTAAACGTACACTTGACTCAAATATGACCACATCAAGTTTCCATATATTTATCATGTTCATTATTAATAATGATCCATTATATTCTATCCAAGTCTATCCATATATTTATCATGTTCATTATTAATACTGATCCATTATATTCTATCCAAGTCTATCCATATATTTATCATGTTCATTATTAATACTGATCCATTATATTCTATCCAAGTCTATCCATATATTTATCATGTTCATTATTAATACTGATCCATTATATTCTATCCAAGTCTATCCATATATTTATCATGTTCATTATTAATACTGATCCATTATATTCTATCCAAGTCTGTCCATATATTTATCATGTTCATTATTAATACTGATCCATTATATTCTATCCAAGTCTATCCATATATTTATCATGTTCATTATTAATACTGATCCATTATATTCTATCCAAGTCTATCCATATATTTATCATGTTCATTATTAATACTGATCCATTATATTCTGTATTTCTTCTTACAGGGAAAAGAAGCTGCTGAATAAACAAGGCCAAAGTCTTATCAATTTCCTTTGTTGCATAAAATATGATTTTCATGGTGAAATGTTGAGCATTGATTAAAAACATGTTGGCCTACATAAACTTCCTTTGTGACTGTGGACTTATTACTCAGAAAACAGCTTTTTTCATACCATATAAATATTGTACTTTAATTAAAGGAGCAATATGGGATTCAAACAACAACAAAGCGGTCAATCCAACAGAGGGGTCACTTTTTAAGGTAAACATCTGAGGAACGAGGCTGGAGAAATGTAACCACTCTCAAATTCATGAACAGAGCTATGGATGCAAGGACTGACCATCCATAACATCAAAATGATAGTTTTAACCCTTTACACTCTGCGGCATTTACCTATATGGACACGCCAAAATTGAAATTGTTCTAAAATAAAACAAATTATGAGAAGCATATGCATAACCATGGTAGCAATTGAAAAAGAACACTTTGGAGATTGTCTGGAAATACTTAGAACAAAGTTTTCAGGGAATTTTGCCATGGATTATGCATACAATAATCTTGTGTGGAGAGACAACGTAAATATATTTACATTTAAGTCATTTAGCAGACACCTTTATCCAGAGCCACTTACAGTTAGTGAATACCGTTTATTTTAATTTAATTAAAAAAATTTATACTGGCCCCCCATGGGAATTCCACCCTAGCCTACAGACTTTTTTAACATCCCAATGAGATAAAGAAATCCCCATGTTCCTGGAAGAGAAAGTATACATGTCGTTAACATATAATCAACAATCCAAAGATAGTAATTACACACAAAACATCACACATATATCCCCAGTCCTATCTCATCAACAATCATTAACCCCAGCATCGATTTTAAAATGGATTGATACGTCGTGTCCTACTTTACCCCTAACATAATATTATAGGAGACTCCCATCAATCCTTAAAAGAAAACTCCCACTTAGAAGACACTAGATAATAACACATTTTATTAAGTTAACTACACCTTCCACTATAAACCTAGTAATTTAAACGTCGCAAACTGTTGCATTGATGTTTAAAAAAAAATATATAAACGTATTGTTTCATAATCCAAAACCCATAAAAATATGTCTACTTAATCCATCAGGCCAACAGCAACAACTACCTCCCATCGTTCAACGTACTATAAACAAACGATCGTTATCTGAAGTAATAAACAATCATCATAATTCACTGCTGTTTAAACAAACTATATAATGTCATAATAAAATGATCAATTATCAAATATCGTTCCTCATTCAACTATCGAGACATGTTCTTCATTAGTAAATCGTCTCCACAAAGCAATACTACCTAATAACATATTCTCATTCTCCTAAATATAAATAATTACTTCTATTAAACAATCCCATTCAACATCAAGTCAACCTGTCTCATCACCCAATTAACTTATTTTTTAAAACCCTCTACAATATCTATCATACTCTACCGCTAATTTCCCTTATAACGGTACCTCAACAGATGACAAATTATTTTATATTTATAGTAAAAACCAATAAAACATCCAATTCACCGATATGCAATTTTAATTACTATGTTATCCTATCCGACATGGATTGGTAGGACAACATCTTTCCTATAATGTTATCAATGAAACCAGTAATTCACATCAATAGCATCAATGTAAAAGATTTGCTTTCTGTCCCTCACTGGATTCGAACCAGGGACCCTCTGCACACATTGACAACATTCACCATCGAAGCACCGTTACCCGTCGCTCCATCAATGCCACACAAAGCATCTACTTCCAGTTCATAGAGCAAGTGACGTCACCCAACGAAAACCGCACTAGCTCTCACCGCTAACTAGCTAGCAATTTCCTGCCGATAATAATAATAATAATAATAATATGCCATTTAGCAGACGCTTTTATCCAAAGCGACTTACAGTCATAATATTCAACCTCCTATGACTTCCTACAAAATACGCGATCCTTGTACACCTAACTTAACCCATAATGTCCCTTATAGCGTTCTCACGTTTCAGCAAGCCCCAATCTTTATCACCCACAGACAAAAATGGAAATTCTTCCATTTTTACTAGCAGACCTAATAAAACACACTTTCAAACAGCATTCTGCATTTACCTCTATCATAGGGTTTAAAAACGAACTTAACAACATTAACCATCCTAAATTGCCGTAGTAACGTCATGTTTGGTTCAGTTGATCTATTACCATATAAGACATTCACTTCTCCATGCGTCGTAAACTATATCCTATTTCTCTTTTAATCAACTAAAATCATGCCACGCAATTAAACCATCACTCCGCCATTATCAGAATGAATGAGATCTATTAATCTATCCTTTCTAAGTAAACTACAAGTAACACCAAACACTTGCTGTAGTTTACCATCATATATTGAAATCATCCATTTATCACAATCCAATTTATCTATAGACATATTCCACCATTGTCACTCGTTTAATCTAGCAACACCTTATTCAATGACTAAAAAAATTACCACCACGTACTCTCCTCTCCATACCCGTTAACATTTTAGCAGATGCTCTTATTCCAAACGACATTATTATACTTATACTAGCCCCCCTTGGGAATCGAACACCCAACCCTGGCGTTGCAAGCACCGTGCTCTACCAACTGAGCTACAGAGGACCACAGATGAGCGTATAGTGCCTTTTTCTGATAATGTTATAATTGTAGCCTATTGCATTACTTTAGTTTAAAATATAAGTTTGTTTATTCAACAAATCTAGAACCCACTATAAATTGGTGCTATTCACCAGGCATAATAGCCAAAGCTCCTTGCATCCCCTAGTTCACGTAACGAAAATACATTATCATTCTACAATTCACCAACTATTTGCATACATTACTGGTGTCACGCAAACCATAGAATAAAGTAATAACAATTAGAATTTTGTCAAATAAATGTTCTCCATCCAACTATTCAAACTTGCTTCAAATATCTCTTTCAGCTCGATACAGTCAAGCAAGTATGACTCTCTTTTAACCGGAAACTAATTCATGGCATTAGTAAAGTCTATTAACATCCCAACAATAACTAATAATATATTTATATTCATACTATTATAATACCTTACTTTCATTCCAGTCTACCTAAACAATTCAAATTATGGCCAAATCTCTTATCCAAATTGCCAGTTCGCTATTCAAATGTAACTGTCCTTTCTGATTTAGACTATAGACACTCCTCCTTCTTTCCCGTTGAATAAGTGAGTCCTTCAGTCTGAAAAGACTCAGGCTACTAGATCGTCCAGTCTTATCCTGAATGTTCCTTCAATCTAAACAACCCACAACTATAGCTAAACTATACTTAGAAAACCCAGACTCTGTTCAGCGATGCAGAATCTATGCTTTATTGAAAAGACAAGTTAATCCTCCTTTATTTCAATGATAATGGTCAGTAGTTTTAGTATCTGGCACATACCACACCTTATCAGAAAATAGCTTTGAAGGACACAGATCTCACACGCTCAACGTATACAATTTAACAGTCAACAAGTCAAACCCCACATTCATTGATTTGGAAACAGATCTAACGACCTAACCAAATGAATTATATTTTCCCCTAATATACTAAAATTCCTTGACTATCTTACCTCTGCTTCTGAAATAATAGATAGTTTATTATAATGCTTAATTCTACCACATGCCGTATGTACTCTCTCCCATTTCCACGTACGTCTACGTGTTTGGGCGTGCAAGTCAACACCTATACTTTTATCCAATCCCTCGTATTAAATCACACTCACAGAAAATTCATTATATTCCAATATATTCTTATCTACCAAACCATTCATGTTTCTAATTATTCTTTATTGCCACTGTTGTGTATTAGGATTATGTCTTTGTTAAATGTTTTTAAGTGGAACTGAAAGAATGTTCATTTTAGTATCAAGAGGGAATGTTTTAGTGTAGCGCCACATACAACAGACAGGAAGTGTGTTGTAGACAGGGGAGACTGGTGATTGGCCAGAAGAGGGAGCCACCCATCTTTTTGCATTGTTTATAAATAGGGGCTAGACTACAGAAAGGGCAGAGCGGCCATTCTGAGGCGTCGCTCTCCGGGTGTCATGTCACCTGTCACTTATGCTGAAAGCTTGTGATCTGAATAAACCTTATGATCAAAGTTCAGTATGAGCGGACTCCTTTGTTTATCAGCAATAATTGCCACCATTCACCCGATACGACACCACAATCTGTTAATCACCATCTAGTCTCAGCGGAACAAACAACAAATTACCCAAATCCTTTCCCTCAGTCATAGAATCCTCCTAGAATCATATATGCTGGTCACTATTCCCTGATCTTACAAAATTCTATGACAGGCATTGTTGTACGAAACTCCAAGATATAATTTACAAGAAAAGCTTATTATTCCAACGTATATATAATTATCAAACACACCTCTATATCTCATCATTCAAACTTCAGAGTGCGACTAATTTACATCATTATACCACTCTTATTCCATATTTATACAATGTTGCTCTCAAACGCCCTTAATTACTATTTGTATAACCTACAGGAATATTTTATTCTATCAAAGGGCCCAAATTTGGAATGTTAACCCTATCCTAGTTATTATTTTACTGTAGTCAATTTATCATAATAATACATCACCTCTAAAGTTTCTAAATATAATGTCAGAAACATACCCTAAAAGATTTATCAAAATACAATGCATAGACGTCATATGACCACACCGGTACATGTGACCTGTTCCTCCAACAGGTTTTATTCTACCCCTCCTGGTAACGTGAATTTTCTACACTCAGTTGGTCAATGAATATTCACTCTTCCTCTCTTGGTGTGAGACCGGGTGCATCCTTCCTACCAGGTTATACTCAAACAACGGTCCAGGAAAGGTGCGCCAACCTTTCTCCACCAAACACCGACACTTCAAACGACCTCAAACACAGCTTCTCTCCTCAACACAGAAAATAAGCTGTTATCTGCAGGATTTCTTATTATTCTCATTCATACAGATGAGCAGCCACTTGTGCCCAAATAAATCAGACAGTTGAATGACTCACAGCCGCCCAAGCAAACCATTCACCCATACGAGATGAGCAGACCTACTCTATTTAACACTTTCTCAATATTTTGAAGCCCTTGTAGCTATTTAACCCGTTCACCTACTCAGGATGACCGGTGTTACTCAATTTATGCTGTCCCTACGCCGATTGACCTAACTTTTTACCTGATCGACCCTACCTAATTTTGGCATCACCACAACACAGGATGATGCCCTACCTACTCGAAGCAGACCTCTAACAATGAATTCCTCATTAGAGCGGTACCGTAGGTCCCAAATTTAGCTAGCCACCTGCCCGTTCAGACCTCTGGAGTGCTAATTTTAGCTCTCCAGCGGTATCCACAGGATTTCTATTTATTTAGCCCAGGTGTTACACTTCTCTACACACCTGGACTTCTACTCACGCTTTCCTAAGCGACCTGTAAATTCGGCCCTCTTTCTCTGATACACTTTCACGACACAGAGAAAGAGCGTTATTGCACAGGATTTCGCCTACCTAAGCAGTCCTCAAGACGATTCACTTCCACTACACGTCTAGAGCGGTATCTGTAGGTCTTTTTAACATGTTATTGTCTGATCGCTCAACCAGCTGGACAGCCGCCCGTGTAGAAATGACCCAGACAGAGCAATCAGCAAGATGAATCAAATGAATCAAATCAATCAAATCAATTGAACAGACGGTTCAGACAAACAACAGAGTGACATCGACATGTATTCTTAAATTCAAAAGCTCCTAGCCTCTAATGTTCTGGTTCTTAAATTTGGAGAGACCTATTTTGGTATTTCTTTAGATGTTGCGAGCCCGGATCGGACCACACAAACGTTATACTATATAAGTAAGAACTTGGCACCTGTTAAAAGCGGCCGCTTTTGTTTGTATGGTCCGTCCAAGCCGTTTCACAACTGCAGATGTATACCGTCTCTGGTCCCTATTTTTCAACTCCTGGCAAAGCTCGCCAATAATGTCGTAGAAATATTTGACTCAAAAATAGTCAACTCAAAAATATCTCTCAAGACATCGGAGCTTGTGAATCTAAGAATTACACTTTATTATTTGCATAACAAAGCCGAGCTTGCTCCATGGAACAACAACTGTCTCTCTTTGGCTTAGAGCTCCCTTTTATACACACAAATGCATATTCATGTTACATAGCATATACAGTCCCTCCCCTTAGGGCAAATGATTAACTTATTTTAGTGCCACTCTACCCTTATCTTTCAACGTCCAAATGTCACATGTGGTTTACTCCAAAAGGTCATGGGCGCTTTTCCACAGGAAGCCTCTTCCCTAATCTCATTATATTAGTAGCAGACCCTTTCCCTAATCTCATTACACATACATACATTTAAACTTTTATCATTTACCATCCTCCCTGGCCCTTGAGATTATGTGCATGTGGCCATGTATCAGGTCATAGGGTCATAAGCAAAACAAATGATAACACTAGGTCCATTGTTACTCCAATCTCCACACAGCCATCACATGTCATTGACATACCCAGACCAGCTGCAGGGAGTTTATGAAAAACACATAAATGTCTCTGCTCTGTCTTAACCCTTCAACTGGTTCTCAATCCATAAACATTTTAAGGCATATAGGTGTTTAATTCTACAACATATGTACTTGAAAATCATCCATAATAACTGACAATTGTGATATTGATTTATCATTAGTTAATTTGTATTTCCAATTGATCTTTGGCAGATGTACAGTTCCATAATGATTAGCGTATCCCTCCTGCCCTCTAGTGGTGAAATCATGATAATACACATTATAAACATTGTAAGACAAATAAACACGCAAAAGGCTTTTTTGCAAGTTCAGATGGATGAATTGACCTTTCATGAGGAAAATAAAAGAGTCTGATTAGTTCTCACGAAATCATGAAAAACTCAACAATTAGCTCCTTAATCAAAATGTATTTGTTTGAAGAACCCTGTGCAGCAGTGATGGTCGTTAAGATGAGGGAGGATGATTTCTTTGTTGTTGTTGCATGGCCTTATTTCTATTACAGCGTATTGGATGACTGTCGTTCATATTCCATTCACCCAGCTCAATGTAACATCGATAGGTTTAGGCTACTACATGATACTCACATTTTCCCTATACCCATCATGAGGTTGCTACAACCTAGCCTATGAATGAAAGTTTACAACGTAGGTGCACAGGTCAAGATAATTTTTTGTAATCAAAGTGACAGTCAGTGACACATTCAATTCCGCCTTGTACACTCTTGCCTGCATCTAGCTGATCTAGGGTGTAATCATTAGTCCAACAGTTGCAAACGAGAGTTTCTATTGGACAAATTCAGTTATGTTTATTCACGTTTCGTTCCGTTGGCTTCCGTTTTTAAGAAACGTTTTTCAACAGAATCGGCGGAATGAATACACCCCTGATCATACCCAAACACAGTTCACTTTCATAGCAGCCACATAAAAACAGCATGATCCCTTTGCTCGTTGTTTATATAATTCCTTCTTGTAACTATCAACGCGCTCTCCTTCTCTCACCTTTTCCCTTCGCTTGTGGACTTCAGTGCTCAACACATCCGCTGTCTGTGACCAGGTGAAAAAACCTTTCCAAGCCAAACCTTCAAATCATGACTGCTAACCGCTATTACACACAGACTACATCGTTGTCACATCATAGTCAACATAGCTACTAGAACTAACGCTTTAGAAAACCCGCTACAATCATGCAGTACAGTATACAGTCAGAAAGCAGTTTAGTAGTTACCCCGGCTGGCCCCAGTGACAATGAATGAATAAAACCAAAAGCTTACCCTGACCTTAACTAAGAGTTCCAGTGTTGGCTAGCCATAGCCAGTTAGCTAACATAGCATCCCTCTCTGTTTGAGCAGGGTGTTTGAATAGGCTAAACTAGCTAGCTGCATTCGCTAGCTAAGTGAACGTTTAAAAAAATACAACCAAATCTCTCTCTGTCTCTCTTGCTTCTCCATCATTTTGGAAGAAATTAATTTGTTAAAAAGTATTAAACTATTGTCTTTCTCTCTCTTTGAGTCAACTACTCACCACATGTTTTGCACTGCAGTGCTAGCTATCTGTAGCTTATGCTTTCAGTACTAGATTCATTCTCTGATCCTTTGATTGGGTGGACAACATGTCAGTTCATGCTGCAAGAGCGCTGATAGATTGGAGGATGTCCTACGGAAGTTGTCATAATTACTGTGTAAGTCTATGGAAGGGGGTGATAACCATGAGCCTCCTAGGTTTTGTATTGTAGCCAATGTACCCAGAGGAGGACAGAAGCTAGCTGTCCTCCGGCTACACCATGGTGCTACCCTACAGAGTGCTGCTGAGGCTACTGTAGACCCTCAAACACAGTGTGTTTTAATAAATGATTTGGTGACGTGAATATATTTAGTAGAGTTTTATCTAAAAATGATAACTTTTTTTATGTTTCACTATTTGTATTTTGATGATATTCACTGAGGAGGATGGTCCTCCCCTTCCTCCTCTGAGGAGCCTCCACTTAAAGACACTTGATGATCAGTGAACTATTCATCGCATGGAAAACATTTTTACAAAAGTGACTTCAGGGGCCCTCCTGTAGCTCAGTTGGTAGAGCATGGCGCTTGCAACGGCAGGGTTGTGGGTTTGTTTCCCACATGGGGGCCAGTATTGTCACGGTTTACTAAGCCAGAACCCAGAAGCAGACCAGGACAAGGTGAGTTGAAACGAAGGTGAGTATTTATTTAACAGATTCCAAAAACGATGTAGAATAATCCAGGGGACAGAGCGGACGGCGGAGATGAGTTGGTGGAGGTGCAGTGGTAGATCCAAGAATGGCTCGGCAGCCGCCGACAACCAGGCAGGGGTTGGGTGAAGGTTCCGGAGATTGACTGCAGATAGAAACAAAACGGAGGTAAGTACACGGCAAGCCAACAAGGTGCAAAACAACAAAACTAACGCTAGAAACTCCAAGGCTGATACACTGACAAACATACTGTTCATGGCTAACGATCCGGCAGGGAATGGATGTTAGGCCAGAGCCTAAGAAGGGTGATGATCAGGACCAGGTGTGCAGATTGCTGATGGGATGCAGGTGCGGAAATCAAGAGAGCTCCCCGAGCGTTCCAGAACCCTCGGGAAACTGGAGATCACGAGCGGAAAAACTAGTCCACAGACAGGACCCGACTCAGACTGCCGGGATCGTCAGTACCCCCTCCGACCGAACGCCACCGGGCGGACTCCCGGAGCGCCAGGATGGAGGCGGTAGAAGTCACGGATGAGGTCCGCATCTAGGATCTGTCGCGCGGAATCCAACTCCTCTCTTCAGGACCATACCCCCTCCCAGTCCACGAGATACTGGAAACCCCGGCCCCGCCGTCTGGAATCCATGATGCGTCGCACCGTGTAGGCAGGACCACCTCCGATCATCCGAGGAGGAGGAGGAGGAGGCGGAGGAGGCAACAGAGGACTGAGGAAAACAGGCTTGAGGCAGGAGACATGAAAGGTGGGATGGACTCTGAGCGTCCCTCGGGAGTTTGAGTCGAACTGCCACCGGATTGATCACCTTCTCCACCACAAACGGACCAATGAACTTCGGTAACAACTTCTAGACTCAGTCCGTAAAGGAAGATCCCGTGAGCCAACCAGACCCCTATCTCCGATGGTGTAGGTGGGAGCGGGGATCCGGCGACGATTCGCCTGGAGCTGATACGGTCCGAAACACTAAGGAGTGCCTTTCTGGCCCGATGCCAGGTCCGGTGGCAGCAGCAGAATATGGGACTGAACAGAAGGCACTGAGAGCTCCTTCTCCTGAGAAGGGAACAAGGGAGGTTGGTAGCCATACAGGCACTGGAAGGGGAGACATCCCAGTGGCAGATGTAGGGGAGAGTATTGTGGCATACTCAACCCAAGGCAACTGAGAGACCCAGGAGGTGGGGGTTGGAAGAGGCCAGGCAGCGTAGCGTGGATTCCATCTTCTGGTTGGCTCTCTCCGCCTGACCATTAGATTGGGGGTGAAAACCAGAGTGAGACTGACTGTAGCTCCAATGGCCAAACAGAAGGACTTCCAGACAGCAGAGGTGAAACTGAGGGCCACGGTCGGAAACGATATCACTGGGCAACCCGTGGACCCTGAAAACCTCCCTAACCAGGATCTCGGACGTCTCCGAGGCAGAGGAAGCTTGGCAATTGGCACAAAGTGGGCGAACTTGCTGAATCTGTCCACGATAGTCAGAACGACCGTGTTCCCCTCAGGCGGGCAACCCAGTGACAAAGTCAGGGCCAGATGCGACCATGGTCGCCGGGGAATAGGAAGGGGGTGAAGTAGTCCAGAGCTGGGCCGATTGGTACCCTTATTCTGCGCACACACTGGACAGGCAGCAACATAACCCCGAGTATCCTCGGCCATGGCAGGCCACCAAAACGTCTGCGAAGAAACGCCATCGTCGAGCCACGCCAGGGTGACAAGCCATCTTGCTGGCGTGGGACCATTTGAGACCGCAGGACGAACCGACTCAGGCACAAACAACCGACCGGGTGGACCGTTACGGGACCGGGCTGCGTCCGAAGAGCCGCCATCACCTCCTCCTCAATCTTCCACCTAACAGCTCCCACGACGCAGTTCCGGGGAGAATTGTCTCGGTCTTGGACCCACTCTCCTCCGTCTTGGAGAACATCCGAGACAAGGCGTCCGCCTTGCCGTTCTTAGATCCAGGTCGGAACGTCAGGGAAAAAATTGAATCGTCCGAAAAACAACGACCACCTGGCCTGACGGGAGTTGAGACGTCTAGCCGATTGCACGTAAGCAAGATTCTTGTGGTCAGTCCAGACAATAAACGGTTGCTCCGCCCCCTCCAACCAGTGGCGCCACTCCTCCAAGGCAAGTTTCACCGCGAGAAGCTCCCGGTTACCCACATCGTAATTCCTCTCCGCAGGCGAAAAGGCGACAAGAGTAGTAGGCGCAGGGATGGAGTTTACTGTCCGTGGAGCATCAGCTGCGACAGGATGGCGCCAACTCCCACATCAGGACGACGAACTGACGGGCCGTGTCCGGTTGAGAGAGAATCGGTGCGTTGGTGAATCGCCTCTTCAAATCCAGAAACGCTCGATCCGCCTCCGGATTCCACTTGAAGCTCCTGATACTGGAAGTCAAGGCCGTTAACGGAGCGGCCACACGGCTGTAATCCCGGATGAATCTGCGGTAGAAATTAGAAACCCCCAAAAATCTCTGGAGCTGCAATCTCGTACCGGGCTGGGCCCATTCCAGAACCGCTCTAACCTTCTCCTGGTCCATCCTAATCTCTCCCTGGAGATGATGTACCCGAGAAAGGATGTCGTGTGGCGTGAAACTCGCACTTCTCGGCCTTCACGAACAGGCGATTCTCCAACAATCGCTGCAGAACCTGCCGACATGCTGGACGTGGTCGGAAGGTTCCTTCGAGAAGATCAGAATGTCATCCAGGTAAACAAACACAAAGAGACCGATCATATCTCTCAGGACGTCGTTCACCATACTCTGGAATACCGCTGGAGCATTGGTCAGTCCAAACGGCATCACCTGATACTCAAGTGACCCATCGGTGTATTGAAACCCGTCAACCACTCGTCTCCCTCTCTGATCCGGACCATGTGATACGGCATTGCGTAGGTCTAGCTTGGTGAACACCGTAGCACCCTGTAAGGAGTCGAAGGCAGAACTCATCAGGGGCAGGGGGATACTTGTTCTTGACCGTGATGTCATTCAACCCCCGATAATCAATACACGGTCGAAGAGAGCCATCCTTCTTACCCACAAAGAAGAATCCTGCCCCCAGGGGGTGAAGACGAGGGACGAACGAGACCAGCAGCTAGGGACTCCTTGATGTAGGTCTCCAAAGCCTCAGCGTTCAGGGCGGGAGATACTGTATAACCTTCCCTTGGGGTAGACAGCTCCAGGGAACAGGTTGATGGCACAATCATATGGTCGGTGGGGAGGGAGTGACAGAGCCTTCTGCTTACTGAACACTTCCCCAAATCGTGATATGTCTCGGGAACCAGGGACAAATCTGGGGGTTTAGCCTCAATCACCTGACTGGGAACCGAATGGGGACAGGCAGTCTTGAGACAGTTAGCATGACAATCAAGGCTCCAACTCGTTACCTTGCCCGTCACCCAATCGAACGTGGGATTGTGTTCCTTCAGCCAGGGGTATCCAAGGACCAGAGGAACATGGGAAGACGGCAGAATGAAGAATGAAATCATCTCCGAATGATTCCCGACAACAGCATCTTAACCGGTTCAGTCCTCATCGCGATACGTGCCAGACTACTGCCGTTCAGAGTGGTCGCTTCAATGGCTTCGGCAATTGCTCCTTGGAAAGCCCCAGCTGTTCCACCAACTTCGGCATCAAGAAAGCTTCCATCGGCACCTGAATCGATAAAAGCGTTAATCGCTAAGCTCTGATTCCTGTTCTGGCAGGGGTAGCCGGGAAACGGGGTCTGACAGAGGTACTGAGAGGTTGAAACTGGCTCGCTAAAGTCCTCCCAACTTTAGCGAGCCGGGCAGTTTGACGACCGCCGGGAACAAGTGGAGATGTAATGTCCCGAGCTACCACAGTAGAGGCAGCAGTTGGTCTTACGTCTGTGTTGACGCTCCTCCTTGGTTAACTCGTGCCGCCCCCACTTGCATGGGTTCAGAATCGGGAGAGAGGACCTCTCCACTAATCCTTTGTGGTGGAGAATGATCGACGTGTTCTGGTCCACCACCCGACCCGACTGGGAACTGAGAAGCTGATCGATTGGACGGACCCCATTGCTTCTCCCTCCTTCGCTCTCGGACTCGATTATCCACCCGAATAGACAAGGCTACCAAGCTGTCCAGGTCACTAGGCTCGGATAGAGAGATCAACTCATCCTTGAGCTGCTCCGACAGACCCTGGTAAAAGGCCGCTTGCAGAGACTCCTCATTCCACCCACTCTCCACAGCCAACGTCTTGAACTCGATCACTAGTCGGCCCACGCTACGAGTTCCTTGGTGAAGCGAAAACAGGCGCCTAGCTGCGTCCCTCCTCGGACGGAATGGTCGAAGAGCTTCCTCATCTCGGCCGTGAACCCCTGGTATGAAGCCATGCAGGGTCTTGTCGTTCCCAAACGGCTGAAGCCCACTCCAGCGCTCGACCACGCAGCAACCTCAATCACAAAGGCTATCCTAGCCTTGTCTGTGGCATAAGAGTAGGGCTGTAGATCGAACACTAACCCACACTGCATAAGGAAAGAACGGCATCTTCCCAGCTCCCCCTCATATTTATCCGGCGTCGGAACCTTGGGCTCACGGAAGGACACAGCTCCAGACGCGGCAGGCGAGATGGGTGAAACCGGTAGTGGATCCTCCACCGGAAACTTGCGCTGGTTCTGGACCTCCGTCAGGCCGGTAGAAAGGTTCCGAACTGCCAACGCGATCTCCTGTAGCTCCGTGCTATGATGGCCCAACATCTTCTCCTGATGGGTAATGGCATGGCGAACAGAGTCCAGGTCCGCTGGGTTCATTACTGGCCGGATCGTTCTGTCACGGTTTACTAAGCCAGAACCCAGAAGCAGACCAGGACAAGGTGAGTTGAAACGAAGGTGAGTATTTATTTAACAGATTCCAAAACGATGTAGAATAATCCAGGGGACAGAGCGGACGGCGGAGATGAGTTGGTGGAGGTGCAGTGGTAGATCCAAGAATGGCTCGGCAGCCGACGACAACCAGGCAGGGTTGGGTGAAGGTTCCGGGAGATTGACTGCAGATAGAAACAAAAGCGGAGGTAAGTACACGGCAAGCCAACAAGGTGCAAAACAACAAAACTAACGCTAGAAACTCCAAGGCTGATACACTGACAAACATACTGTTCATGGCTAACGATCCGGCAGGGAATGGATGTTAGGCCAGAGCCTAAGAAGGGTGATGATCAGGACCAGGTGTGCAGATTGCTGATGGGATGCAGGTGCGGAAATCAAGAGAGCTCCCCGGAGCGTTCCAGAACCCTCGGGAAACTGGAGATCACGAGCGGAAAAACTAGTCCACAGACAGGACCCGACTCAGACTGCCGGGATCGTTACAAGTATGAAAAATGTATGCACTCACTAACTGTAAGTCGTTCTGGATAAGAGCGTCTGCTAAATGACTAAAATGTAAATAACCTCTCTTCTCTGTACATTATAATTTTCATATATTAAATTGCATTCTCTCATTCAGGGATGACTGAGAGAATGAGAAGATACTGTACTTTACAGATACTCAACATCTGTTCATCCAAAGAAGTCATTGAGAGCAAATAGTCCTAGTATTAACTTTTCAAAATTGCCATGAAAATTATACATCACAAAACCAGCTTTGTCGTTGTATGTGTACCCCTGAGTTAGTTCAGCAGTCAACTTGCCAGAGGTTCCAAGAACGTTCTACCCATTCTTCTATTTCGATGGTCTTAACACCGTCATAAGGCGACACGACACACATACAGTCAGGTCCAAAATGATTGGCCTTGATAAAGATGAGCAAAAAAAGACTGTATAAAATAAGTCCAAATAAATAAATAATACAATTACTAAGCTGTATCGTATGCTCAAAACATTTCAAAATTATATTTTGTTATGCTCATACAATTGCTCAGAGATATATTTTGTTTAACAAATAATACTTTTCTCAAAAACCTAGAGGTCAAAATGATTGGTACCCCTGTTTTCAATACCTTTCAATACCTTGTGAGGATAACAGCGCTGAGCCCTTTTCTGAGATGTTTTGTGAGATTGGAGAACACATTGAGAGGAACATTACACCATGGTCAATTAACCATTTCTTTGTGGATTTATTTTTATGTGTTCTTGGTGTTATTGTCTTGCTTGAAGATCCTATTCAGCTTCCTGGCAGAGGCAACCAAGTTGTGGGTTATGATGTCATGATAACGGATAAAGTTCACGATGCCGTTGACCTTAACAAGGGCCCCAGGACCATTCTACAGTAGGTATGGGGTTCTTTTCTGCTCTATTTTCAATGTCATTCAACAAATGTAAATGCCTGGAGTTTGCTAAACGGCACTTGGATTGGACCTGGTGCTATGATCATATGAAACACCAGTGGTGGGTTTTGCGTCGAAAGATGCACATGCAGAAAATGGGAAGCATTGAACTACAGACTTTTTATACCATTGGCAGATTTTATATGCACACAAATAAGGTAATTTTGGTTTTGTACACAGTCATACGATGCGTGATATAAAAAAAGTCTAATCTTAGGCGAGTACATGGGGTGCTATATCTCTACAGATGGTCTGTCTATCTGGTCAAAATCACAAATACACGTCTCTCCACCCTCTGGTGGTATGGATAACATGTCATTATGTCTCCAGAGAAACCTAGATTGAAATAAAGGTTATATTTATCAAATTACTATAGGCGGAATTAAAATGACCCCAAAAGGAATTTTCAAAATGTCCACATTGATACAGAAACACTAAAACAATGATTCAGATTTGTTAAGAACAAGTTGATTGACAAAGTCATGAAACATTGGAAGAATTGAATAAACCACTGTCAGTGATGCTGTAGGTGGGTGTGGAATCAGGCGCAGGACACAGAAGTACAGTCCAAAGACTTTAGTGAAATATCCACAAGAGAAACGCACAAAATAGCCCGAAGGCGAAACTCCGCACGCAGGCGAAAACAAAATGGGCGCACTACACAGGTGCGACAAAACACTCCAACACAATGGAGAATAGCTCAACCGAGCAAACAGATATACGTCCAGCAAAAACGCACGACAGTAAAACAATCACACACAACACCTGACAAACACAACGAGAACTTATAGGACACTAATGACACTAAACGATAACAGGTGTACAATACAGACCAGAACAAACGAACATAGAAACATACAACGGTGGCAGCTAGTATTCTGGAGACGATTGAACGCTGAAGCCTGGCCGAGCAAGGAAGAGAGGCAGCCTCGGCCGAAACCGTGACAGTACCCCCTGACGCTGCTCCAGACGTGCGCCGACTCCGGCCTCGGGGGACGACCAGGAGGACGCGGAGCAGGGTGCGTCGGGTGACCACGATGGGAATTCCGTCAGAGAGACGGTCCAAAATGTCTCTCCTCGGCACCCAGCACCGTTCCTCCGGGCGTACCCTCCACTCCACTAGATATTGGAGACCCCCCATCCGACGTCTCGAATCCAAGATGGACCGCACGGAGTACGCCGGTGCCCCTCGATGTCCAATGGGGGCGGAGGAGTCTCCCTGATCTCATTTTCTTGGAGTGGGCCAGCTACCACCGGCCTGAGAAGAGACACATGGAACGAGGGGTTAATACTTTTATACTCAACAGGCAGTTGTAATCTGTAACACACCTCGTTCAATCTTCTCAGGACTTTAAATGGCCCTACAAACCGCCGACCCAGTTTCCGACAGGGCAGGTGGAGGGGCAGGTTTCTGGTAAAGAGCCAGACTCGATCACCAGGTGCGTACACCGGTCCCTCACTGCGGTGGAGATCGGCGCTCGCCTTTTGACGACGGAGGGCCCGCTGCAGATGGACGTGTGCAGCGTTCCATGTCTCCTCCGAGCGCCGCACCCACTCATCCACCGCAGGAGCCTCGATCTGGCTCTGCTGCCACAGGTGCCAGAACCGGCTGGTAACCTAACACACATTGGAAAGGGGTTAGGTTAGTGGAGGAATGGCGTAGGGGAATTCTGGGCCATTTCGGCCCAGGAACGCATCTTGCCCACTCCTCCGGCCGGTCCTGGCAGTATGTTCTGAGAAACCTACCCCACATCCTGGTTCACACGTTCCACCTTCCCATTACTCTCGGGTGGTAACCCGAGTGAGGCTCACGAGACCCCCAACCGCTCCATAAAAGCTCTCCAGACTCTGGAGGTAAATTGGGGACCTCGATTAGACACAATATCCTCGGGTACCCCGTAGTGCCGAGAACACATGGGTGAATAGCGCTTCGGCGGTCTGCAGGGCAGTAGGGAAGGCCCGGCATAGGGAGCAAACGACAGTCCTTAGAAAACCGGTCCACAACGACCAGTATAGTGGTATTCCCCTGTGAAGGAGGAAGGTCAGTGATGAAATCCACCGAGAGGTGAGACCATGGTCGTTGTGGAACGGGCAGGGGCAGTAACTTACCCCTAGGCAGATATCTAGGCGCCTTACACTGGGCGCACACCGAGCAGGAGGAAACATAAACCCTCACATCCCTCGCCAACGTGGGCCACCAGTATTTAGCACTAAGGCAGTGCACTGTCCAGCCGATACCAGGGTGTCCAGAGGAGGGTGACGTGTGAGCCCAATAGATCAATCGATCCCGAACCTCGAGCGGAACGTACCTCCCGACCCTCCGGGCATTGAGGTGGACTAGGGTCGGTGCGTAACGCCCGCCGAGTTCAGCATCGACCTCCCACACTACGGAGCCACCAGACAAGACTCCGGCAGTATGGGAGTGGGCTCCACGGACCTCTCCTCCGTGTCATACCGCCGAGACAGTGCGTCTGCCTCACCGTTCTGTGACCCAGGGATGTATGCGTGATTTTAAATGTGAACCGGGTCAAAACATATTCCACCTCGCCTGGCGAGGGTTCAGTCTCCTTCGCTGCCCGGATGTACTCCAGGTTACGGTGGTCCGTCAAAATGAGGAAAGGGTGTTGAGCCCCTCAAGCCAGTGCCTCCACACCTTTAGGGGCCTGTACCACGGCTAACAGCTCCCTGTCCCCCTACGTCATAGTTTCGCTCCGCCGGACTGAGCTTCTTGGAATAGAAAGCACAGGGGCGGAGCTTAGGTGGCGTGCCGGACCGTTGAGAGAGCACGGCTCCTATACCGCCTCTGACGCGTCCACCTCTACCTGAAATGGTAAGAGGGATCCGGATGCGCCAGCACCGGAGCCGAGGTAAACAGGTCCTTCAGCCTCCCAAACGCCCTGTCCGCCTCGGCTGACCACTGCAGACGACCCGGACCCCCTTCAAAAGAGACATTATGGGAGCTGCCACCTGTCCAAAACCCCCGGATAAACCTCCGGTAGTAATTCGCAAACCCCAAAAACTGCTGCACCTCCTTCACAGTGGTTGGCGTTTGCCAATCTGCACGGCTGACACCCGGTCTACCTCCATCTTCACCCTGACGCAGACAACTGATAACCCAAAAAGGAGACCGACTCCTGGAAAAACAGATACTTCTCTGCCTTGACATACAGGTCGTGCTCCAACAGCCTCCGCAACACTCGGCGCACCAGGGCCACATGCTCGACTCGGGTAGGCGAGCACACGAGAATGTCATCTTTGTACACCCGACCACCCCCTGCCCCTGCATGTCCCTGAAGATCTCATCCACGAATGATTGGAAAACTGACGGAGCGTTCATCAACCCGTATGGCATGACAAGATACTCGGAATGGCCCGAGGTGGTACTAAAGGCTGTCTTCCATTCATCGCCCCCCTAATGCGCACCAAGTTGTACGCGCTCCTGAGATCTAATTTAGTGAAGAACCGCGCTTCGTGCAATGACTCTGTCATGGTCGCAATCAGCCGAGAGTGGATAACTGTACTTCACCGTGATCTGATTGAGACCACGGTAATCTATGCACGGGCGTAACCCACCATCCTTTTTTCTTCACAAAAAGAAACTCGAGGACGCAGGGGAAGTGGAGGGCCGTATGTATCCTTGTCTCAGAGACTCGTCTATGTAAGTCTCCCATAGCCTCTTCTCCTCCTGAGACAGAGGATACACATGACTCCGTGGGAGCGCAGCTCCTGCCTGGAGGTCTATCGCACAATCTCCCTGCCTATGGGGGAGGCAACTGCGTCGCCCTCGACTTACTGAACACAATAGCCAAATCCCCATACTCAGGGGGAACGTGCAATGCGGGCACCTGGTTTGGACTCTCCACCGAGGTAGCCCCTACGGAAACGCCTCAAACATCGACCCACACACTGGGCAGACCACTCCATCAGAGCCCTCTCCTGCCACGAAATAGATGGGTTATGGGTACTCAACCAGGGCATGCCCAGCACCACCGGATACGCAGGCGAGTCGATCAGAAATAGCTGGATCATCTCCTGATGACCCCCCTGCGCACACATCCCTAAGTGGCGCCGTGACCTCCTGATCAAGCCCGCACCCAACGGACGGCTATCTAAGGCATGAACGGGAAGGGGACGTCAACAGGGAGAAGGGGGAATCCCTAAGGCTAAACAAAATTTCTTATCAACTAAATTCCCAGCCGCGCCTGAATCTACCAGCGCCTTATGCTGGGAATGAGTGCTACTGTGGAAAACGCACAGGTATACAGAAGTGTGCAACAGAGAGCTCTGGGTGAGTGGGCGCCTACTCACCTGGAAGGACTCCCCAGTGCGGGACCTGTCGTCTTCTCCCCTAGGAGGCCATCCCCAGCACCTAGCCGCGGTGTGTCCTCCCCGACCACAGTTGGTGCAGGAGATGGACCCCCTCGTAATCCGACCCTCCTCTCTCTAGCGCCAGCGCCCCGAGCTCCATGGGGCACGGCTCGGGAGGCGCTGGAGGGTGAAATGGACGGACCCCTCGGGACGTCCAGCGGTAGCTAGCAGGGTATCCAGCCTGATGGACATGTCGACCAACTGGTCGAACGAGAGGCTGGTGTCCCTACAGGCCAGCTCCCACGGACGTCCTCACGTAGACTACAGCGGTAGTGATCGATGAGGGCCCGCTCATTCCACCCTGCATCCGCCGCTAGAGTACGGAATTCCAAGGCGAACTACTGGGCACTCCTCTTCCCCCTGCCGGAGGCAGAACAGACGCCCCCCGTCCGCCCCGGGATGGTCAAACACCGCCCTGAAGCGGCGGGAGAACTCGTCGGCTGACGTGACGGTGGTAGCGTCTATTCTCCTCCACTCTCGTTGGCCCATTCCAACGCCTTGCCGGAAAGGCAGGAGATCAGGGCGGACACGCCTCGTGTCCCGAGGGCGCCCGGGTGCACGGTGGCCAGGTAAAGCTCCACCTGGAGAAGGAATCCCTGACACCCGGCAGCGGTCCCATCGTAGGCCCTCGGGAGCGAGAGTCGAACTCCTCTGGGTTCCGGAGCGGGAATGGGCTGACTTGCCGATGGTGAGGGCAGGGAAGATGGCGGTGGAGGTGTCCCTCGGGTCTCCCAGCGTCGGATGGTGGTGATCACCTCCTGCAGGGCGGACCCCATCCGCAGGATCTGGTCATTCTGCTCGCGGACCCTGTCCTCCAGCGTCTCCTGTGCTGCTGCGGCTCCTGCTGATTCCATTCGAGCAGGTGTGTGATTCTATCAGTGATGCTGTAGGTGGGTGTGGTGGTGGAATCAGGCGCAGGATGCAGAAGTACAGTCCAAAGACTTTAGTGAAATATCCACAAGAGAAACGCACAAAATAGCCCGAAGGCGAAACTCCGCACGCAGGAGAAAACAAAACGGGCGCACTACACAGGTGCGACAAAACACTCCAACACAATGGAGAATAGCTCAACCGAGCAAACAGATATACGTCCAGCAAAAACGCACGACAGTTAAACAATCACACACAACACCTGACAAACACAACGAGAACTTATAGGACACTAATGACACTAAACGATAACAGGTGTACAATACAGACCAGAACAAACGAACATAGAAACATACAACGGTGGCAGCTAGTATTCCGGAGACGACGAACGCCGAAGCCTGCCCGAGCAAGGAAGAGAGGCAGCCTCGGCCGAAACCGTGACAACCACCTTTGATCAAACATATGCCTCAGGGGTCAAAATGACCACATGGGTGGCAGTGGTTCTCTGCTTTCCAGGCTTCTGACCCAAACAGCACCCTGTTCCGTTTCTAGTGTACTACTTTCGACCAGGGCCCTATGGGTTAACAGCATGTAGGTTCCCTGTTGTGTGTTGAGTCAATCTGTGGCGGAAAGAGATTCAAATAAAGAGATGTTGAAAGGGGGCTAGGGGTGAGACTGTCTCAATGCTTAAGAGGAACTAAACCAAGCCAGTCAGCTCTTCTAAGAGAGGCAAGTATCTGTGTGCGCAGACTACCATCTATAAATAGGTCTACTATATATTTCAGTCTTTGTGCGATGAAGCGAGGAAAGCCATCATACTAAGTTTGTTCAGGGTATTGTTATTCACTAGTTCAGGTGATATAGGATTGTATTCTTGTTGCACTGTATAGGCTGACTCTACGGTCTATGAGACAGCACATCGTTATATCAGTTGAAATACATTGTGTTAAAAGATCTGCTGTTTCTGTTGACAAAGCGGAACGTCTTTCTATATGTTCTCAACCCTTGTTGTGTCTCTACTGTCTGTCATACAGGATTGATAGAATAGAATAGAATAGCTTTATTTGATTTCTGGTTGATGGTGTTGTGTCTGTACAGGATGGCTGTTGTGGATGCAGTGCTGGGTCGTCTGCTAGATGGACTCCTGGGTCTGGGAGGTCTCCTGTCTCCTCTCTGCTCCATCTCTGTTCTCCTCCAGCTCTCTGCTCTGGTTCTCCTCCTCCTCCTGTCCCTCCGTGTCGTCTGTCTGCTGTGGAGCCATGCTCAGTTCACTAGACGTCTCCGGTGCTTCAGTAAGCCGCCCACACACAACTGGCTAATGGGACACCTGGGAGAGGTGACAAAACAGACTCTCTCTCTCTGTGTGTGTGTGTGTGTGTGTGCGTGCATGTGTGCGTGCGCACGTGTGTGTGTGTTTGCGTGTGTGTGTGTGTATGTATGTGTAGACTGAATTAATGGATGGAATTGACAGGACATTAACCCCTACACTGCTACCTGCATGTTGAGCTGAAAAATTGACCTTTGTTAATAAAGGTGATCCAATATTAATTTTAATTTATGTTGCTCTTGGGAAAGGAAATGTTTTTAATGAATTCAGTGGATGTTTTAAGTCTCAGTGACCACCATTTTGTATTAGGCTGGCGATGCTGACTGTTAGACAGCAGTGCTTTGTTTACAGGAAAAGGTTCTTCCTGTGGTTCACAATGCTACAGTAAGTGTCCCTTCCACCACAAACACTGAAAACTAAAGCCTGTCTTTTACAACTTCAGTTGTCAAATGTAAAAATAAATATACTGCTAAAGTCTTTATTGGTAACTCATTTCACACCACTATCCCCCCCCCAAGCCTGTGGTTATAAAGAAGTAGCTTTGTATCAGTCTTGCAGTTGTTTCTTCAGTGTTTTTGTGACACCAGTGACTGGATATTTCACATGGAGGTTTGGTTTCAGCAATAGTACAGCATGAAACATTACCTTCAAATTTCACAATTCTGGAGGAACCAGAGGACCCCCCTCCTCCCTACTGTTTACCTTCACTGTCTTTGTTTTCCTCATGAAATATACTTGTTTATGTCTATTCATATATTATAAACCACAATGTGTGTGTGTGTGTGTGTGTCTGCATGTGCACGTGAACATGTGTGCATACATGCGTACATGTACGTGTGTGTGCATGTACGTGTGCATGCCTGCGTGCATGTGTGTGTGTGTTTGTGTGTGTTTGTGTGTGTGTTAGATGCGGAGCACGGAGGAGGGTCTGCAGGCGGTGGATCAGCTGGTAAGAACCTACAGCCACTCCTGCTCCTGGTTTCTGGGGCCCTTCTACTCCCTGGTACGCCTCTTCCACCCTGACTACATCAAGCCTCTGCTGCTGGCGCCAGGTACATACTGCCCCCTCCTGGGTCCTGTTCACTCCCCTCCTCCTGGGTCCTGTTCACTCCCCTCCTCCTGGGTCCTGTTCACTCCCCCCTGGGTCCTGTTCACTCCCCTCCTCCTGGGTCCTGTTCACTCCCCTCCTCCTGGGTCCTGTTCACTCCCCCCCTCCTGGGTCCTGTTCACTCCCCCCCCCTCCTGGGTCCTGTTCATTGGGGCACCAAGCTGAAGAAAACCAACTGAAACAGGGAGGGACTACCTGGAATTGTCCAAATAAGAAATGCACATTTTCATTTCCCATTGCTAAATGTTTCAAAACGTTTTTAGTTGTGTGCCCTAATGAACAGGACCCTGTATACAGAGGACCACCTCATTTAGTCCATGGGCCAGAGGGACAAATATCACATATTTGTCCACTTTGGGGTGGCAAAGTCTAACAATGATTTTCAATAAGGTCCATGTCTGTGGGTTATATTTCAGTATGATAAGCACTTATCGGAGGTAGCTAAATGTGGTTATCACTGCATGATATGTTATGTTATGGGGCTAGTTGGGCCAACAGGACTGAGGGCATGAAATATAGCTTTGTATTGTCAGGGAACAATCTTCTTATGCTAGCACAATTGATATTTTATTAACTTCATGATACAACACAAATTAAGGTATGAAACAATTGGATTGTCTATGGGCCCACCTTGGGGGATCAAAGGTCATACATGTATGCATTTTGTGGTGCATGGAGACGGAATAGCTCAGTATCTTAGTGGTTAAGAGCGTTGTGCCAGTAACCGAAAGGTCGCTGGTTCTAATCCCCGAGCCGACCAGGTGAAAAATCTGTCGACGTGCCCTTGAGCAAGGCACTTAACTCTAATTGCTCCTGTAAGTCGCTCTGGATAAGAGCGTCTGCTAAATGACTAAAAAAAAGAATGGGCAGTATTGGGATGCGCTCTGTTATCACATGGTACCAGATGATAACTACGCCACATTTCACACAGAACCAGGTGACCCATTGGGAAAGTGTTTGAGCAATAAACAGTAGAGTCATCATAGATTTTGTCTATGAGAAGTCCCAGTAGCCTATGTTCAAGATGGCTGCCATTAATTTCATAAGGGAGGAACTGGATTCCGTTTGCATGGCCATAGCTGAATAAATAACTGGTGTAATAAGACCAATAATGGCTTAAAATGTGTGTTACAATGAGGACAACACAAAACGATGGCTCAAGTATGTCAGTTACGTGTCTTTAGCAAAATATTACCAGAATCATGGTAAGAATATGCCCAAAAAGTTGTCAGAATTGCTGAGTTTTGTAACCGTTTCAAATACATTAAAAACACTTACAAAAAGTTTAGAAGCATTCATTGATGTCTGTTAAATTAAAAAGATAATTCAATATGATTCTAGAAATTGTGTTAACATCAAGAAACGTGACATGAAGTATTAGCAAAACGGTTCCAGTAATGTTCCAAAACACATCATATAACTGGTCTGGGAGGTATTTGCATCCCTCATTTCTATATTTCAATTTCAAACAATTAAACATGTATCTATTATGTTCCTAAAAGGGGATCTAATGATATACAATATCATGCCAATAATATAACATCTACGTCTTGAATCCTATCATATATACTGTACACTGCATTCCAACGTAACTTTCTAACAAACCCCCTGAAGATGAAGGAATCAACTTACATAGCTGGTGAAGTATTAAAGCCTTAGGTTAACTGCCTTCATAGATGGAAACATAGTATATTGCAGTATAGGACCTACTGAGATATGTATTGGTTAGTGGCTGCTGAGGGTTATCCAAGGCATCAGCAATAGTCCAATTGCTAAAAGATTTTTTCTAATCACCGATTGCATCATTTCAATCAAATTTGTCAGTCAGACACCGAACTTATGGCTACAAAATGCTTATTATCATATCAATATGATCATATTTCATGAAATAACTTGTAAGGTTAGAGAGGATCATTTTAAGATGGTCATGGACAGAATAGCTTATAATCACCAATGTTTATTTTTAGAGATAATTTGTGTTTACCTTAAATATGAGTTTTTTTTTAACTTGCTGGGACAACTCAACAAATGACAGAGCACACCTTTCATGTTAGCATGCTGAGTATTGCTATACAAGGTGGCAACTATAAAACCAACATGGTAGCATATCTGGATCTCTTGAACTTATTTCCCAGTATGACCAACTTCCCTAAAACAAATATGTTGTTCTGCTATTTGTAACACCATTATTTCAATGGTGAATCAGCCTAGGTAAATCATCAGATATGACAGCAAAAATGAACCAAATCCAATGGATTTTAAAATGAGATCCATCCCAATAGGATGTTCCATTGTTGTTTGATACAGTCATTTTCAATGAGCATGTGAACATTCCAACTTATCTCCAACATTCTTTGATCAGCCTGTGAACATTTGCATAGACTCACATACAACAAGATATATAAATGTGTGAAAAACGACAACGCTACTTTTTTTTGGAGAGGTTATATAATAATTTGATTAGGGGCTTGTGGAGAACAATAGGCAATATGCACAGGCGAGCATGACGTATTTCCGGTTAAATTCTCAGGATGGCGTTAAAACTTCCGGTTATCGTAGAACGCTGTGCTACCGTATTAGCGTTGAATGCTTGTCGTCAAAAACATCCAAACGGCATTTTTCGTCGTTGTTGTTGTTTATCTTAATGTTTATGTTAATGTTTTTACTTGGATACTTCGTCTTGACTTATAACACGATGACGTGTAAACGCATCGAAAGTGTCGCTTTCAAAAACGTGATGACAGCTCTTCCAGCCATCACTGCTGTGTGCGCGAATGTACAGTGTCTGCCAGATGCAATTCTTCTGTTAGTTTTTTTTACTTTTCCCGAAAGACAGTGAATTACATAAACGGTGGGTGATTAACATTCGACGAGTCAACTTTCTTACAACAAACGAGTCTGCAGCCGACACTTTCTAAGTGAAGATGTGATAGGTGTTTTCCGGATGCCCCATAAAATCGGAAAGGGATTCATCAGAGAAAATGACTTTACCTCAGTCCTCAGCAGTCCAATCCTGTACCTTTTGCAGAATATCAGTTTGTCCCTGATGTTTTTCCTGGAGAGAAGTGGCTTCTTTGCTGCCTTCTTGACACCAGGCCATCCTCCAAAAGTCGCTTCGCCTCACTGTGCGTGCAGATGCACTCACACCTGCCTGCTGCCATTCCTGAGCAAGCTCTGCACTGGTGGTGCCCGATCCTGCAGCTGAATCAACTTTAGGAGACGGTCCCGGCGCTTGCTGGACTTTCTTGGGTGCCCTGAAGCCTTCTTCACAACAATTGAACCTCTCTCTCCCTTGAAGTTCTTGATGATCCGATAAATGGTTGATTTAGGTGCAATCTTACTAGCAGCAATATCCTTGCCTGTGAAGCCCTTTTTTGTGCAAAGCAATGATGACGAGCACATGTTTCCTTGCAGGTAACCATGGTCTTAACAGAGGAAGAACAATGATTTCAAGCACCACCCTCCTTTTAAAGCTTCCAGTCTGTTATTCTAACTCAATCAGCATGACAGAGGATCTCCAGCCTTGTCCTCGTCAACACTCTCACCTGTGTTAACAAGAGAATCACTGACATGATGGCAGCTGGTCCTTTTGTGGCAGGGGCTGAAATGCAGTGGAAATGTTTTTGGGGATTGTTCATTTTCATGGCAAAGAGGGACTTTGCAATTAATTGTAATTAATCTGATCACTCTTCATGACATTCTGGAGTACAGTGGGGGAAAAATTTAGTCAGCCACCAATTGTGCAAGTTCTCTCACTTAAAAAGATGAGAGGCCTGTAATTTTCATCATAGGTACACATCAACTATGACAGACAAAATTAGGGAAAAAATCCAGAAAATCACATTGTGAGGATTTTAATGAATTTATTGCAAATTATGGTGAAATAAGTATTTGGTTTCAATAATAAAGTTTCTCAATACTTTATTATATACCTTTGTTGGCAATGACACAGGTCAAACGTTTTCTGTAAGTCTTCACAAGGTTTTCACACACTGTTGCTGGTATTTTGCTGCCCGTTTCCTCCATGCAGATCTCCTCTAGAGCAGTGATGTTTTGGGGCTGTCGACCTGGGCAACACGGACTTTCAACTCCCTCCAAAGATTTTCAATGGGGTTGAGATCTGGAGACTGGCTAGGCCACTCCAGGACCGAAATGCTTCTTACGAAGCCACTCCTTCATGTGCCCGGGCGGTGTGTTTGGGATCTTGTTATGCTGAAAGACCCAGCCACGTTTCGTCTTCAATGCCTTGCTGATGGAAGGAGGTTTTCACTCAAAATCTCACGTCATGGCCCCATTCATTCTTCCTTTACATGGATCAGTCGTCCCTGGTCCCTTTGCACGAGAAAAACAGCCCCAAAGCATGATGTTTCCACCCCATGCTTCACAGAAAGTATAGTGTTCTTTGTCCTCCAAACACGACAATTTGAGTTTTTACCAAAAAGTTATATTTTGGTTTCATCTGACCATATGACATTCTCCCAATCCTCTTCTGGATCATCCAAATGCACTCTAGAAAACTTTGGACGGGCATGGATATGTACAGGCTTAAGCAGGGGAGATACGTCTGCCACGCAGGATTTGAGTCCCTGGCGGGCGTAGTGTGTTACTGATGGTAGGCTTTGTTACTTTGGTCCCAGCTCTCTGCAGGTCATTCCACTAGGTTTCCCGTGTGGTTCTGGGATTTTTGCTCACCGTTCTTGTGATCATTTTGACTCCAACGGGTGAGATCTGCGTGGGAGCCCCAGATCGAGGGAGATTATCAGTGGTCTTGTATGTCTTCCATTTCCTAATAATTGCTCCCACAGTTGATTTCTTCAAACCAAGCTGCTTACCTATTGCAGATTCAGTCTTCCGAGAATGGGTGCAGGTCTACAATTTTGTTTCTGGTGTCCTTTGACAGCTCTTTTGGTCTTGGCCATAGTGGAGTTTGGAGTGTGACTGTTTGATGTTGTGGACACAGGTGTCTTTTTATACTGATAACAAGTTCAAACAGGTGCCATTAATACAGGTAACGAGTGGAGGACAGAGGAGCCTCTTAAAGAAGAAGTTACAGGTCTGTGAGAGCCAGAAATCTTGCTTCTTGTTTGTAGGTGACCAAATACTTATTTTCCACCATAATTTGTAAATAAATTCATAAAAAATCCTACAATGTGATTTTCTGGGAAAAAAAATCTCAATTTGTCTGTCATAAGGTTGACGTGTACCAATGATGAAATTTACAGGCCTCTCTCATCTTTTTTTAAGTGGGAGAACTTGCACAATTGGTGGCTGACTAAATACTTGTTTTCCACTGTATATGCAAATTGCATTCCTCATCAAAACTGAGGCAGCAGACTTTGTGAAAATTTGTATTTGTGTCATTCTCAAACTTTTGACAACAACTAGCTTTCCCACCATTCGTCCATCCTTCTGCAGCTTCCATCATAGTCAAAGATGAGCTGTTCTATGGGTTCCTGAGACCATGGCTGGGTAAGGACAAAATATGAACATCTTTCATTTACTGTCCCCAGGATTATTACAGTACTCTTAGATCCTCTGCTCCTAGTCACAGTAATATTTCCTATAGTATATACAGTACTTTCAGATCCTCTGTCCTAGTTGCAGTAATATTTCCTACTATATACAGTACTCTCAGATCCTCTGCTCCTTAGTCACTGTAATATTTCCTATAGTATATACTGTACTCTCAGATCCTCTGACCTAGTCACAGTTATAATATCTTTCTATAGTATATACAGTACTCTCAGATCCTCTGACCTAGTCACAGTTACAGTAATATTTGCTATACTATAACAGTATTTTCAGGTCCTCTGTCCTAGTCACAGTAATATTCCTATAGTATATACAGTGCTCTCAGATACTGTCCTAGTTACAGTAATATTTCCTATAGTATATACAGTACTCTCAGATACTCTGTCCTAGTCACAGTAATATTTCTATACTATATACAGTGCTCTCAGATACTCTGTCCTAGTTACAGTAATATTTCCTATAGTATATACAGTACTCTCAGATCCTCTGTCCTAGTCACAGCTACAGTAATATTGTCCTACAGGACAGAGTCCTCCTGAGTAACGGAGAGGACTGGTCTCGTCGCAGACGCCTACTCCTCCTGCCTTCCATTTCGACATCCTCAAGAACTATGTCAGGACCTTCCCTAACCACTCCACCAACATCATGCATCGGAGTCTATGGAGCAACAGCACTGATCGTGTGGTTCATTTGAGGAACACTCAAGTAAACTCTAAGGCATTTGGCCCTTAACATGAAACATGTTAGAGAAACAAGTGGTATAGTGCACAAGTTCTTTTTTTTGCACCAGCTTCTCTTGCTCCTTCTCAACGCCTCCGTAATTATTGGGACAGTGAAGCATTTTGGCTTCTTTTGGCTCTATACTTGAAAACTTTGGATCCATATCTCCGGGTGAACCATTTAGAAATTACAGCAGTTTTTTTGTACATAGTCCCTCCCATTTTAGGGGAGCTAAAGTATTGGGACTAATTCCCTTATATGTGTGTATTAAAGTAGTCAAAAGTTAAGTCATTTAGTCCCATATTCCCTAGCACGTAATGACACATCAAGCTTGGACTCCTACAAACTTGTTGGATGCATTTGCTGTTTGTTTTGGTTGAGTTTCAGATTATTTTGTACCCAATAGAAATTAATGGTAAATAATGTATTGTGTCATTTTGGTGTCACTTTTATTGTAAATAAAAACAATTCTACATGAATGTGGATGCTACCATGATGAAGGATAATCCTGAATGAATCGTGAATAATGATGAGTGAGAAAGTTATACCCCCCCAAAAATGCTAACCTCCCTGTTATTGTAATGGTGAGAGGTTAGCATGTTTGGGGATATGATATAAATGCTAACCTCCCCTGTTATTGTAATGGTGAGAGGTTAGCATGTCTTGGGGGGTATGATATAAAAATGCTAACCTCCCTGTTATTGTAATGGTGAGAGGTTAGCATGTCTTCGGGGTATGATATAAAATGCTAACCTTCCCTGTTATTGTAATGGTGAGAGGTTAGCATGTCTTTGGGTATCAAATAAAATAAAATGGTATTTGTCAGATGCGCGATACAACAGGTGTAGACCTTACGAAATGCTTACTTACAAGCCCAACCAACAATGCAGTTTTAAGAAAATAGGGGGGACAATGCAAATGGTCCGGGTGGTTATTTGATTGATTGTTCAGCAGTCTTATGGCTTGGGGGTAGAAGCTGTTAAGGATGCCTTTTTGGACCTAGACTTGGCGCTTCGTACCGCTGTGTGAGATCGTGAATGGGGGGCGTGTTTTGGCCCTCCGTTTCCCGTAGTCCACGATCATCTCTTTGTCTTGCTCACATTGAGGGAGAGAAGTTGTTGTCCTGGCACCACACTGCCAGGTCTCTGACCTCCTCCCCTATAGGCTGCTCTTATCATTGTTGGTTATCAGGCCTACCACTGTTGTGTCGTCAGGGCAAACTTAATGATGGTGTTGGAGTCGTGCTTGGACACAGTCGTGGGTGAACAGGGGAGTACAGGAGGGGGACTAAGCACACCTGAGGGGGCCCCCGTGTTGAGGATCAGCGTGGCAGATGTGTGTGCTGCCCCTACCCTTGCCACCTGGGGCGGCCGTCAGGGAAGTCCAGGATCCAGTTGTAGAGGGAGGTGTTTAGTCCCAGGGTCCTTGAGCCCAGGTGATGAGCTTTTGTGGGCACTATGGTGTTGGAACGCTGAGCTGTAGTCAATGAAGAGCATTCTCACATAGGTGTTCTTGTCCAGGTGATAGTCATTTAGGCAGGTTACCCGTTCTTGGGCACAGGGACTATGGCACAGGGACTATGGGTATGATATTTGTCGTCTGTAACTTTTTCTCACTGATCAATATTCATGATTAATTTCAGGATTATAAACTGGTTGGTTTGAGCTATGAATTCTGATTGGCTAAAAGCCATGGTATATCAGATCGTATACCACGGGTATGACAATACATTTAGTTTTACTGCTCTAATTACGTTGGTAACCAGTTTATAATAGCAATAAGGGTCCTCAGGGGTTTGTAAATGGCTAATAGTACCACGGGTAAGGGCTGTTCTTACAACGGGGCGCAACGCGAGTGTGGATACAGCCCTTAGCGTATATTGGTCGTATACAGAACTCAGGCTTATTGCTTAATTACCTCCATCACATGGTAGCATCCACATTCATCGTAGAAGTGTTTAGAAACATGTTTATTCTATTACAATAAAAGTGACCCCAAAATGACATGCAATACATTATTTACCATTCCATTTCTATTGGGCACAAGATAATCCGAAACACAACCAAAATAAATTGTTTAAAAAAGTGTAGAGTCACAAGCTTGAGTGTAGTCATATGAGTGCTAGTGAATATGGGACCAAATACCATGCACTTTTACTACTTTAATTACACATATAAGGGAATTAGTCCCAATACTTTTGCTCCCCTACAATGGGAGGACTATACAAAAAGCTGTAATTTCTAAATGGTTCACCCGATATGGATGAAAATACACTCAAATTATAGCTGACAGTCTGCACTTTACCACCTCACGGTCACTGTTTGATTTCAAATGCAAAGTTTTGAAGTATAGAGCCAACGAAGAAAAAGATGCTTCACTGTCCTAATAATTACAAGAGGGCACTGTATATAAAATACTAGATATTCGAAGACATATCCTTTTAATAGTCCTAGTCTAGTTTAGTTGCACTCGACAGCACATGCAAATAGACGTTGCTGATAGTAATTATGTATGCGCTAAACGAGCAGTTTAGAATGATCGTAGTGAAGTAAGGAAATAAGCTTACAAATAGCTTGTGAGTAGTTCTCATCTCCCACTCCATCTGTCTTTGTCAAGCTTATCTGTCTAATGTAAAACAAGTTTTGACACAGTTACAAAAAAAGGGACATTTAGGGACGTTTACACGTCAACACTTTTTGCAATGAGTTTTTCGCTCAGTCTCGTTTCCACGTCACTCTTTTTTATTTGTGAATGCAAATGATTGTTTTGAAACTTGTTCATTGGATGCGCATGTGTCAGACAGAGGAGGCTGGTGGGAGGGAGCTAAATCTATTCCATTCCAGCCATTACAATGAGCCCGTCCTCCTATAGCTCCTCCCGCCAGCCTCCCCTGGTGTGAGAATGTAAGAGGTAGTGTGGTGAAGCAGGCAACACACAATGTATCCCAGAGAGTTAGTTGGAGGACTCATCATGGATAGAACCCGTTTTAGCGTGTACACTGCCATCGAGGGCTTCCACCATTTGAAAGTAGTCCACTTGGTGGGAATTCCCTATGGGTTGGGGGTGATCAGCCAAATATCAGAGCATTCTGTCTCCTTGTTGCATTGTTTGCAAATGGCTCTTAAACTATATCACACCCTGCTATCTAGTAGGCCACAATATAATGAACGACACGAGATATGATTCAGGACTCCGCGCTGCAGGTGTCTGTAAATCACCAATATTAGCTTTAGCTTTTTTTTAAAAACACAAAACAAGAAAATGGACTACTTCAAAATGGGAGACAGCCTCAGTGACGCTTCTGTCTGTCACAGACACCATAATGGGACAGATACAAGATGATTCCTCTAACTAACTCCATGGTCTCTCCCCTGCTTGTTGGTGTCAGTTCTAAGTGGCGCCGCCTGTTAAGGCCGAGGGAAAGAGCTGCCAGGACATGTTCAGTCACATCAGCCTGATGACTCTGGACAGTCTGCTCAGAT
Source organism: Coregonus clupeaformis (assembly GCF_020615455.1). Taxonomy (NCBI): domain Eukaryota; kingdom Metazoa; phylum Chordata; class Actinopteri; order Salmoniformes; family Salmonidae; genus Coregonus; species Coregonus clupeaformis. The sequence continues at coordinate 42,642 of NW_025536994.1, forward strand.
GCACCTTCAGCTACAACAGCAACTGCCAGGAGTGAGTAACCTGTCTTTAATATGACTGATACAGAAGTAGTGAGTAATTGTCTTTAATATGACTTGATACAGAAGCATGAGTAACCTGTCTTTAATATGACTGATACAGAAGCAGTGAGTAACCTGTCTTTAATACGACTGATACAGAAGCAGTGAGTAACCTGTCTTTAAACCATGACTGATACAGAAGCAGGGCGAGTGCAACATGTCCTTTATATGAATACAGAAAGACAGGTAACTTCCTACCTCTGATACTAACTGAGACAAAAGCCCAGTAACCTTCTACTCCGATACCGACTGAGGCAAGAGCCCAGTAACCCCTTCTACCTCGATACAGACTGAGGCCAAGAGCCCAGTAACCTTCTACCTCCGATACTGACTGAGTGCAAGAGCCCAGTAACCTTCTACCTCTGATACTGACTGAGGCAAGAGGCCTGTAACCTTCTACCTCTGATACTGACTGAGGCAAGAGCCCAGTAACCTTCTACCTCTGACTACTGACTGGAAAGAGCCCATCTCACTACACGTATATTCTATAAGATCAGAGTAGCCAACAGGCTATAATATCAGTGATATCTACTGTATTGTGGAAAGACGACCAGAAGTGACCTCAAGGACAGATTCTTTCCATCTGTGTGTGTTGTATGTTGCAGCATTTTGGACCAGTCTCTCTTAGCAGGGCAAATTCATTTGTTTAACTGATAATTGGTTTATAGAGCTAATCCGGAAATACAACTGTTTAGGTACATCAGATAAGCAAATCACCTCTTTCACTGCTCTACTCTACCATCCCTCCTCTATCCAACTCTAATGTCTCATTACTCCCTCTACCTCCCTCCTCTATCCAACTCTAATGTCTCATTACTCCCCCCTACCTCCTCCTCTATCCAACTCTAATGTCTCATTACTCCTCTACCCTCCCTCCTCTATCCAACTCTAATGTCTCATTACTCCCCTCTACCCTCCCTCCTCTATCCAACTCCATAATGTCTCATACTCCCCTCTACCCTCCCTCTCTATCCAACTCTAATGTCTCATTACTCCCTCTACCCTCCCTCCTCTATCCAACTCTAATGTCTCATTACTCCCCTCTCCACCCTCCCTCCTCTATCCAACTCTAATGCTCTCATTACTCCCTCTACCCTCCCTCCTCTATCCAACTCTAATCGTCTCATTACTCCCCTCTACCCTCCCTCCTCTATCCAACTCTAATGTCTCATTACTCCCTCTACCCTCCCTCCTCTATCCAACTCTAATGTCCCTCATTACTCCCCTCTACCCTCCCCTCCTCCTATCCAACTCTAATGTCTCATTCACTCCCTCTACCCTCCCTCCTCTATCCAACTCTAATGTCTCATTACTCCCCTCTACCCTCCCTCCTCTATCCAACTCTAATGTCCTCATTACTCCCCTCTACCCTCCCTCCCTCTATCCAACTCTAATGTCATCTCATTACTCCCTCTACCCTCCCTCCTCCTATCCAACTCTAATGTCTCATTACTCCCCTCCCTACCCCCCTCCTCTATCCAGCTCTAATGTCTCATTACTCCCCTCTACCCTCCCTCCTCTATCCAACTCTAATGTCTCATTACTCCTTCTCACCCTCCCTCCTCTATCCAACTCTAATGTCTCAT